>NW_009198562.1:0-29103 GCF_000690835.1 Fulmarus glacialis | reverse complement strand
TAATATATATGTGTCCTGAACATAGTTATACTTTTCTCCCTGACATGTTTCCTTTTCTTTCTTATTGTATATGACCCTGATCAAGCTGTGTCACTTGAAGTGCATATGTGTGGAGGTCTTGTGAGGATGCATGGCCAAATTCAGGGGCGTTTTAAAACACTGGAGCTTTGCACTTCAACGTGGTACCTGCTGGTGCCAAAGAAATTCACAGGTTCTTATGTGAGTTGGAGGGATGTGTGCTGGTGTTATATGTTTGCTTTGGAGGGCAGCCTACAGCCAACCCGCAGGGATCGCAGCCCATTGTGCTAAGTGTTTTACACACACGTAATGAAAAGCTGTATCTGCCCCCAAAAATGTAAAATGCCTCTATAATGAATCACTTCTGAGAGGGAACATCCAGCCATGTGGAGAGAGGAAGTTGAGTGAAAGAGCTGGAAATTGGTCCCGAAACTCGACTATGCTCGCACGGCAAATCTTGCTGAGATTGCCTGTGCAGGTCTGCTTCAGCTTATTGCCAGCTGCAGGTGAACATATAGAGAGAGAGAGCTCAGCAAAGTATTCAGAAAAAAGGAACAAGAATATTTCAAATCTACTGCTTCCCTGCGGCATGTCAATAGCGGGATATTAGAATTCTGGTCCCTGTACTTCCTTCACGGACAACGTGCTTGCTCTCAGCTCCAGAGAAGGTTGGAAAGAAGAAATGTTTTCTCCTTGCTTCTGCACATATATATTTCGGAAAGCCTCAGGATCAATAGATTATTTCTGTATTTTTGCATGTATGTCTTCTGTCGTCTTGCTTTTGCAGCGTGCAGGGAGGAAACTCAAATGTCAGGAAGGTGAATGAGCTGGACATGCAGTAGAAGCCTAAAAATCAGGGAAGTGAATGCACCCCCTGTTTGTAACGGTCATGGGATAGTGGGTGGAATTGATCCAAGTCATGAAGTCTTTTCACTCCAGTGAGGCAAAAGATCACGTGGTTCAGACCCCCATCAAATAGGGCGACAAAAGTTGTATCTGATGAAGACCAGGGGGGCACGTCATCGGTTCAAAACAAGGGAACAAAAACAGAGCAGAGAATTGCAGCCAATGTGCTGGGAAGGACTCCAAGAAAATAGCAAAGCTGCCTCTTTGTGTAGATGAGACACGTTAACTGGACAATGGAGTGAAGAAACACCAACAAAAAAAAAAAAGAGAGACCTTCATTTGCAGAGAGAGACCTTACCCAGTGTTGTCTTCTTCCTCCCGGACCGCTGCATGCACGTTTTGGCTGGTGCCAAGAGAAGGTGCAGAGAAGGTCCTGGGATTTTGTGACAGCCCTGAAGACTGTAGCTCTCTCTGCTTTGTGATGCACAAATCATGTATAGCAACAGAGTAAGGTTTTCAAGTCTTCTTTTCCAACATTTAATGAGACCCTGGATGCAGCAAAGAGAAGAGAGTCCAGGGCCTCTTCCCATGAATTGTTTGGATGTTTTGCTGGAATGATATTTGTGATGCAAGGACCCAGCTTTTTTCCCAGGCACAAGAGGAGGATAAATTTAAGGAGAGGGGAGAAAGGAGACTGCTGGTAAGAAGGAGAAAGCCTGCGTCTTTTTTACTTTATGAGCATATAAGCAGCCCACTGTTATACTAGGGATAGGTGTTGGCTTGTCAATTTTGATATGGTGAAAAGGTGCCTAGAACGATGGATGGGCTCCTGTTAATGGGAGAATGGTTTGTATAACTGGTAGTAATAAATAGGTATGTAAATCTCCAGCAAACCTAAAGGTACTTTTAGCTGCCTGAGGAAGATCCTGTTGGTTTAAAGAATTTTTTTCCCAATGACTGTACTATGTCCTATCAAAATAAGATCTTAACAGGGAAGAAGACTGTGAGGAGTGTTTCTCGTGTGGAGACAATATGTGATCAAACTTGCTGTACGGTTATGGAAAGAGAGACATGTCCTTAGCCTAAATCTTTTAACTGGCCATTTAAAAAACTTTCTCTACAAACACCAACATAGACACTGACACAAATCATGAGCTGCATCCTGTATGTGAGAAGATCTGGAAAGTCGAATGCACCAAGGTACCTGCTTAAAACCTGTGTTGTGCTCTTAGATGACTGTCAAGAGATGGAGAGCAGCAGGGAGTTATTTCATGTTCTCCTGAAGAAGCTAGACAGGACTACCAGAAGGAAAGGAGGCAGCTGCTGGAAAATACCCACTCCTCAAGACATCAACTGGCTTTTGGCCTACCTGGTATGACCTTCTGCAATCACTCTTCTGATTCCTACATTGGCTTAACCAGTCGGTCCAGTCAGTGCTGGCAGGTTGCATTTTCATGTCATTTTTCTCAACCCGTGGGCCTGGGATGAGATGAATATCTGTCTCACGGTGGCACAAAGAAGAGGAGCTTCCAGGACTTGCAGCCTGCAGATGTACAGATAAAGATGAGAGGACATCTGGTGTCACCCGCAGTCTGCTCGCAGGCTGCGGTACCAGAGAGACAGGCTCTTGGCAGAGATTTTTTTTTTTTGGGGGGGAGGGGGGAGGGGCTGCTGAGGATTAGACGACCTTATTCTTTTGAAAAGGCAGGAGGGTCCTGGGGAGAGGGCTGGGTGAGAGAAGCTGCCAGATGTGAAGAGATCCTCAGCCAGAGGAAAACATCCAAAGACTGAAGCTGATTTTCTAAGAGAAGGCGTGCAGAGGTATTCCCATGCAAAGCTTTCATGTCCTTCTCCAGACTGGCCTCTCCTCGACATTGCTCGCAATAAGAAAAGTTTTCAGGCTGGTGGTACCCTTCCCCACTCTCAGCCCCCACAAAATGCACATATCATCCAAAGATACATAAGTTTTGGCTTTTTTTCATGTTCTTGTTATTTAAAGAAGGAATCATCTCAAATAAGGACAATCTATAATCAGCCTGTAAAGGTACCTCAAGGTTTTGCTGTATGATAAGCACAAATAGAGACTGACTAAAATTGAAATATCCCCGACTCAGAAGTACAAATATCTCCCACACACAGAATCACCTAGGGTCAAATTCTCTGCTGGTGTAAACTGGCAGAAATCCATTGAATTCTCCCACAAATCAATTTAATTAAAAGTGTCTTCTGATGTGTCTTTGTTCAGCAATAATGTTCATTTGAGAAGGTGTTATGGCAGGAAAACAAATCCCTTTTTTACACCTCCTCCCCCAACCCCTTGGCGCAATTTTAATGTTTTCAAAAAATATTTATTTTTTGAAACTGGAACAATAAATGTATTGTTCACAAAGAACCTTTTGTTCTGCCAATACATTTGCTCAGAGGAACGCTTATCTATGGTTGTGTATTGGAGAGGGAGGAGAGAAAGAGCCGGTGCAATTCACAGGTATAAATTGTCCATATATGTAACGAAGATGAGTTCACTTGATAAAATAAGACCACCCTCCCTGCAAAACTATACCTGAAGCATAAAAAAAACCCCAACTTTTCTGAACTTCTGAAATAGTGTGATTTGTTTAAGAACTTTTTTTTTTTTTTAAGCTTTTCTACAAATCTGGCTATTCCACTGGGACAAACCCATTAGGCCCAATTCAGCAAAACACTCCAGAGTTAAATTCACCAGCAAATCACTTAACCACATGCTTAACTTTAAGCAAGAGCTTAAGTCTCCGGCATTCAAACCATTTGTGTGTGATTTATTCCTGGCCTTTTGGAGAGCAGAAGGAATGCAACGTGGCCAATCCACAGCCGATAAGGAGGCAAAACCGAAGTGACAGACTGAGGTGTTGGGAAATATTTGCTTGACTCTGAACTTGTGTATTGGCTGGGAAGGGTTCAGACGCTTTCTTGAACTCTGTAGGGAATCCTCATCATTTTTTTCCTGCTTTTCACATGGGCTTTAGCGAACTCACGGGCTCCTAAGCCCCAGGTGCTCTTGCTCAGCATTTGCACCGTGACAGCATGTAGCAGGCAGGCTTCAGGACTGCTCTGGGAAAAAATTGGGACAGATGGACAGTATGCTAGACTGCTATGGTTGTCAAGGGTCAGCTCTCAAACAGGTCTCTCTCCCTTTCAGTCTTCAGTGCATCTGTGATTTTAGGTTGCTTATACTGTATGGAATATGTGTCTTCAGCATTTTCTCATCTTTATGTCATACGGGGTCTCCCAAAAACCCAATCCTGTAATGTCAGGTGTCACTATGCCTGTCCTTACTTGTCCTGTGCCAAGATAATCCTAAAAACAAGTCGTGCTGGAGAGTGTCAGTCCAGTCATTCTTTTGAGCATCCTTGTGATCATTTCATTTTCATTTCCAACCTCTTTCCTCCAGTGAAGGAGCCATCCAAATTATGCACTTAGATACCAGGTAAAAGCACGTCTCCTTGTGCAGCAAAATGATACAGTATGTCTGCATTGTACTTTCTTCTTTTAGCCCCCCCCGGATCTCTCCCTCCTCACCTCTCTCACCAGGGAGGAACTGTCACTCAGCCGTCCTTTCTCTTCAGAACACCCCACAGGTTCACAGCCCACCAGGCAAGCAGGTGCTGTAATGAACGGTATCATCCAGTGGTTTGTAACAAGAAGAAAGTCCTGGCCTCCTGGTGACTAAAGAAGAAACTTGGGGAAAAATACAGACATTGAACATATACTCTTAGTAGAAGACTAAAGGTATAATATGCTAATGCAGGGATTTTCTTGGAAGTACAGGAGGCTTCAGTTCCCCTCTGGTTGGCTTTGGTGGATGGGCTCCAGTCCTACCTCACAGCTCACTACCGCCCGTGGTTTCTCCTCCTACGTAGAAAAGGGCTACATATTTCTTGATCTTCACTTTTGCAGTCCTCACTGAATACAAATGTGCAGTTCTTTCATGCGTGAAAAAGAAGGTTGTGTCGGTGCTGCTAGAGTAAGGCCATCCACTGAAACCATATTTGCTTTATTAAATACATTTTTCTCCGAAGTTTCTCCATCATATGCTGGCTGTGTTGAGCTGATGAGACCTCCTCACCTCCTGAGATGTTTATAGGCTTTAGTAAAGAATTTGATGGAGAATTTCATCCTTCGAGAGCAAAGATTTAAATTTTAGCCCGCATTAAGCAGGGATATACTGGGGGATAAACTAATAATTCTTACTTAAAAGTCTTATTTCATTTGATCCAAAGCACCTTATTTTTCAGAGTTAAACATTACTGCTGGAAGTAATTTTAAATTTGCACAACATTGAATCCTAAGAATAGTTCTGAATTGACCTTATGAATGTATATGTCCTTTTTGGGACTGAAAGAAGAAAAAGAATCAGAAAGGGAGAAAAGAGAAAAGACTGCAGGAGCTAAAATAAAAAAGACAATCCATTCATCACCTAAATAAAACCCACTAAGTGTTGAAATGAGGTCGAAAGATATTCGTTAAGACTGTGAAGTAGAAAGGCAGCAATTATTTCTTTGGAAAGTCTCTTTTAAGGACTTAAGCAGAAGCCTGGAGGAGGCTGCCTCCAGCTAGAGGGAATTGCCCCTGGCTTTACCAGGAGTGAGGGAAAGAAAGGAAGCAATTACCCACTGAACAATGGCGCATTAAGAGGCTCTTTTCTGTTTTCAAAACCAAGCTCCCTCCCCAGTGTGTTTTCCAGCTGGGTGAGAGGAGGAGAGGGCCTCCCGGGGAGGCAGCCAGCTGCAGGCAGGGAGCCGCTCTCTGCTCTCCGGCAGGACCTCGGATGGTCGGGCAGGAGATGGAGATGGAAGGGAGGAAAGTCCTGTGGAACCTCTGAGGTTTGCTCCTTCTTTCAGGGCCAGGTAGCTGTAATAGGGTTATTCCGTGGACGCAGTTTTGGCAAGCCTTTCATCATTCCTGTTCCTCTCCACGCTCCTCCTCCCTGCCCACCAACTCCCTCAGCTGTCCTCCATAGCCAAAACTCATCCAGAAGCTTCTTGCCAAGAGGTCCTTGCATCCTGCTCCCTCCTCAGTTTCCCTGGTGGTTTACCAGCTGGCCAAAAGGCTGAGAGCATGATGTGGTTTTACCATGTCCCCATCTCTCCCTCCTTTCCCTCCACCCAGGACAGGGATGGACAACGCATGGCTGCCCCGAGAAACCAGCCCAAACCTCGCCATGGCTCAGAGGAGGCAGAAGGAGGATGGGCTGGGGATGAAACTATCCCTTCAGGCGGATTCAGCTCTCAGGCCTGGGAACTGGCTGAAGAGGATGCAGAAGCACCCGACTGACCAGTGGGAAGAGGCAGGAGACATAAATCCTCCAAAGCTGGGGCTGAGCAGTCGTGGAGCCTCGTCCTGCAAGGCGCCAGAGTCCCTCCGCTCTTCTGGAAGTTAGTAGGAGTTGGGGAGGATCAGCCAAACGTGCCGAAGAGACAACCCTGAGCCTGTTTTTTAAACACATCACCCTTTTTAATTAAAACCCAAGCCAAACCAACGCAGGCTCCCTCTCAAACCTGCCTTGATGTCAGAAAGAATTGCAGAGTATCTTGCATGCAGCAGAAAGCTGCTGGTTTTTAATGCATTGCTACAGCGGTGTCCCTGGTGGGGTAACATAAATCAGCAGCACACACGGCCCCGTGTAAAGGTCAGCGAGAGGCGTTAAAGACAAGAGGCCCTTCCCGCCTCCGCTGCTGCTTCCAGGACAGGCGGTGGAGGGAGGGACCCCTCCGTTAACTGCCCACGCGGGAGCACTAATGGGGTTTCAACACACACGTGTGCTCTCGGACTCTGTGCCGCATGTTCACCTTCCAGGAGTGTGGGGGTGCACCCACCTCCATCGCGCTGGGGTGCTTGGCTTTGCAGGGACAACCCTGGGTATCGGTGCGTTGGGCTGAGCCCAGCGAACAGCCGGAGCCTGGGCTGTTTTATGAGGTCTGCAAAGCTCTCGTAGGCGTTGGCAGCCCTCTCTGCCCCTCCTTTCCCCTTCCAGCCACATCTCCCCCTCCTCCCTCAGCCAGGCACCCAGCCTTGGCCTCTGGCCCCGTGGCTGCGCGCAGCTGGACGGTATTTTTGGGCTGCTTGGAACAGCCGATTCCCACCGCCTTTCCCAGCCAGCCTTGTTCCTCTTTATATATAACCTTAAAAACTTTTTCCTGTTCCTCCTCCCGTTGCCTTATTCTTACACTTTGCCTTCCCTGACCCATTTCTGCACTTTTTCTTTCCCCATCCTTTGGCAATTAGGTCAGAAGGACACTTTCCCATCTCTAGGACACTTACTTCTGGTTGTCATCTGTGAGTAGTGTTTCGCCTCCTTCCTCATGACCCTGTCCCCACTCCGTATTTCTGCTAAGGTCGTGTGAAGCACACGAGCAGACATTTCTGCAGCCATGGCTTGGTCTGCAGACTGAGTGACTGGAGGGGTTTGCTTATCCGTGTGGAAATCACCCCAATGCCTCAGTGGTGTGCGTGCACCCTCCACACAGGCTGCCAGAAGCTGCTGCCACCTTCACGTGCGTGCTGCCTCAGTTGTGTTGGAAGGCATTTTCCCCCTTCCCTTCTTCCTCTGGATATTGCTAACTTCAAAGAGATTCTGTTCTCCGTATCTGTAGGTCAAAATACTTGAGCACATGATGTGAGCAGGGCTGACCCCTGTAACAACAGTGGGTCGCGAGGTCAGCAAGGTGACCAGTTTTGTTCCCTGGTCAAAGTGAACTTGTTGCAGCCTCTCTTGGGGCTCTGCAGGAAGAGGTATCATGGGAAAACCAGTCAAGATAGGGATGCAGTGCCCCCAGGGACTTTGGTGTCCATCCAAGCTAAAAGAACTTAGTAGCTGAAATGTGGACTTTGAACTCATCTAATGATCTGACCTTAGACTGAGTGAACCCTTCTAGACAACACCCTGGCTAGTGGCATGGATGCAGCCACTGTTGGGCATCTGTGTTACAAGTCCCTGATGTCTTCACATTCTTTATAACATGTGTCTATTCAGCCCATGAAACAGTGGGTCAGACCTGCTCTTGGGTCTCAGGAGCAGACTTCTCCCCCACTCACACTGTGAAGCCTGAAGCTTGCACTAATTACCACCTGAGCCCTGCTTTGGGATTTACTGGTGGAAAGGACCTAAAGACAGTGAGGACTTTGGGTAGGTCTGGTGAGGATGAGGGCAAAGTCACAGGTGAGCCTACCCATGGGTGTCCTAAATTTAGCTCCTCTTAGCAGTGGGAAGCTGATAGCTGGCGGGGTGGGTGGAAATAATGAACGTTATCAAGCTCAGCTGTTGAGCTGAGGCCCCCTGCTCAGAGAGTACATATACCCACCCAGCCCCCTGGGAGAGCTTTGTTTGTTTTGCTGAGTGTGGTGGGAGCTGCAAATCATGGTTCATCCTCTGTCAGTTCACCAAGGTAGGACTAGTGCTATGGTTTGCTAATAGGTCATCTTCTTTCACTTGGGGACAGACCTGTTGCTCTGTTCTCCTGTCACACGTATGTCCTACTCGCAGCTGGGAATAAGGAGTAGAGTCCACACGCAGCCGTGCGTTGCTCCCCTCTGCCTGGCAATCTGTAATCTTGATAAAGCACCATCTGGGTTGTAAGCGTGTGAATATCCAACATGACAGCACCTCAAATTCCTAGTTTATGCTTATTAATAACAAGCTGTAAAAATAGCAGTCAGACAAGATGAGATCATAAGGCTGATTGTGGGATGCCATATGCTGTCTGTTTTACTGAGCAAGCCCCACACAGAGGAGACCTGTGCTCCCTTGCCAGAGCAGGGTGGGATTGGGGGACAGCAAGGGGGTGTATGGGCTCGGTCTTTTTTGGACAAGGCCCATGGGAGCAGAGAGGCACTGCTGGGAATTGCTGAAAATCTCCAAGTCTGAGGAGCAGCAGCTCTGTGGACAGGATAAATATACCAGGGTTTTTAGGTAGTTTTACCTGGCTGTGCCTCCAGCTGCTCTGTCCTGCTATGGCATGGATAACACAGAGAGACTTTCCAGAGCAGTATATCTCTGTCTCTTTGGGGCGATGGTACCTTAACAGGCACTAAAGATTTTTTCCTCTCTGTTTACTGTGAAATTAACAGTTAAAAAACCCCAGTGAGAAAATGTTGGGCCCACTTACATTTGTACATGCTTCAAAAAGATGATGTAGATCTTGGCCAGCAGTGGAATAGCAACATTTTCTGTACTTAAAGGAACGATATTTCCAGCACCTAGCAGTGTCCTATTTGTCTTTCACAATCCTCTGGCTGAGAAGTGTTTTTCTAGATTAGGGCTCTTCAAACTTTGACAGCTCACAGACAACTGTGCTGTGTTAGTAAAGTGTGAAGGGCAAGAACCTGCTCTCTGCTAACCTGGGCCAGGGTGCTGGTGACTTCTTTTGCTCAGGAGATTTGCCTGTGTCGCACCTGGGCTGTGGTTCATGGCAAACAGCAGAAACAAACTTTCTGAATCCTTCCCTCTGTTTAAGGAATTCATTTTCTAACTTATATTGTTGCTCCCTTGGTAATGCCCTGGACTGTGGAGCTGCATATTCAAATCCCCCTGCGGACCCTTGTCTGGTGCATTGCTGCTTTGCCAGAGGGGCTGTTTTCGGGGGGGGTGATTGAAATACCCAAACTAGCCCCTTGCTCATCTGGTCTAAAAGAGGCTCAGGTGCCAATTAAAGCTTGCACAATCAAGAGAAAGTGGGACCTTTGGTAATACCCCTTCGCAGTGCCGCAGGTTCTGCTGTCCCAGGATGTGTGTATGAGTCATTGTCTGGAAATCCAAGTGGCCAGATGTCCGCCAGATACTGCTGAACTCCTCAAGTTGCTAACTTCAGCAGAAAGGGTGAAGGAAACATGGCTCTTTCTTCCCCACAGAGGTGGCGTGCAGGTGAGGAGCTCGGCACATCCCTGCGGGCGGAGGGGCAGGGAGCCAGCGCTTGTGGGGCCTGTCCCAGGGGAGGCATCTGCGGGCAGCTGGGTCCATCTCTGTGCCCCCCGCTCAGGGTGGGAGGGGACGTTGTTATAACAGCTGCCCTGAAGCACTCGCCTTCCAGCTGCTTTTGGCTGCGGTGGTGGTGGCTTGCAAGGAGCTGTAAGAGGGACCCCTGCAGGCCCCTGCTCCGAACAGCTGGGGAAATGCTCCTTTGGGTTTTGCTGGTGCCAAAGGCTTTTATTTCTTAGCACAGCATTAATCTGAGGGGTCTGCCCCTCGCTGGTCCCCCCCATTCCCTGGATTGGCAATCTCCACGCAAAGCACAAGCGGACAAGGTTGCTGTAGTGTTTGTGTCGGGAGTTTCTGGAGGGAGGCAGGGTCCCGCCTTGGGCTCTGGGTTGTGTGTGGCTTTGCAACCAAGATGGTATTCCTTTATTAAAAAAAAAAGAAGTGTTTTTTTTTTTCCAAAATTTTTCACATTATTGAGAGGCTTGGTGGCAATACAAAATGTAGATATTCTGTCGCTTCTAGACAGTGGCACACAAGATTTTTAAGAAAATCAAGAAAATAACTAGCGTTGAACTTAATATACTCTTTAAAATGTTGTGAAACACCAGGGAATGCTATTTTGAGGAAGGTCATTGTCTCTCCAGGAGAAAAGCACAGCTTTTTGAAGGGAAAAAATGTGTGACTAGGTCTAGCTGATAACTTGTTGGCCAAGGATAGTGGTCTCTCTCCTTGTTTCAGATCCGCCTCCAGCCTGCCCCATAGCCCTGGGCTCAGCTGTACCATCACCAGTCGGTGGGCAGCTGAGCCCCATCAACCTTCATAGGTCAGGCAATTCTCTCCTTCTTGGAAAGGGGAAATCAGCCAAAGTCCTCAAACTCTGTTGTGATGAATAGGGCACTGCAAGAAGCAGCTCTGCTTTAGGGCAGTTCTCTCCTCGTCAGTACAGTTATTCTGTGGATGCATTGTTCACATACATGCCCACCTTGGGGAATGTATAGGCTGTGGCTCCATAATGCACTGCCACACTCTAGGAGCGCGGCAGAAAAAACCCTTTTTGTATCTGGCCATGAAGGAGTCTTGCTGGAAGGTGAGTCAGGGCAATGGCTCTGCAGGAGCCTGTTGTAATTGCCAGATTTAGGATGTTAAGTTCTGAATAAATCTCTGCTTTTACTTTGCTGGGATAATTCAGGCTTGAAAACTGAAGTGACAGCTTACAGCCAGGCTTTTTAGTTTGGCTTGTCTAAGATTGTGCATGTGTATATGTGGCTAAATGCAAATAAGCTGCTCCCAGAAAACACACAGTCACAAGTACTAAACTTATTATCTGCACGGACTGATGGTGTGAGCGACTGAAGACCCCACAAATTACCTTCTTTCTGCTCAGTGAAAGTGATACTGGTGCTGTAGTCCCTGACAGTAAGGAATGGCTCCCTTTCTGGTTGGACAGGTTTGATTGGCCACTAATTTACTCTCCCTCCTCTCATAATTCAGCACAGCTTTCTTGATGCACTCTGCCAGCTTTTGCCAATTTGCTGCTAGAAGGATTTTCATGCAAGTGAATTGTGGATTCTAGTTAAAACATGTACAGAGCATGCTCCTGCTTGATGGCTCTGCTCTTAGATGTCACAGGAAGAGACCGTGTTTTGTATAACTGCAAGAAAAATACCATGTTCTAATTAATGTAATTTATAGTCCCTTGCAGGCTAAAACAACAGCTGATGAGTCATGAAAGTTCCTCCTTCTGACATTTGCTGAAAGAAATGTTATTTTAGCTCCCATGACTTTTGAGGAGGGGGAAGGAACAGGGTGGGGAGGGAGCAGTTGGTCTGAAATGCCTCACCCCTTCTCCAGTGCCTACCCCCTGCAACATATTTTCTGTTTAAAGATGTCTGGTGTGTTGCTCTGCAGTGAGGAAACATTGATTATGGCCATGTCTAATTATCAGTCATGGTGGATCCCAGTTTGGTTGTTCATACCTGGACTGGAATTCCTGAGCCAACTGTGGTTGCTGGAATGGGAGGTTTCAGTAGCTTCAGTACTGTCATCGTTGAACTTGATGTACCTGAGCAGACAGAAGACTGGACACTAAGGTCCCCCCATGTGTTACAACTGGGCACTGGGGTGTTGTGAACGTATTCACTGTAGTTGGGTGAGGTCTGAGCACAGCATGGGTTCCTCAATTCCATTTTCAAGGATGGTCTTGCCACTGACTTACAACCTTCTTCTGCCCTTGTGATCCAAGATTTTGCTCAAAGTGGTCTCTGCAAAGATGAGACAGCTGGGTTAAAGTAAGGAGTGACAAACACAAGGGTGGGGGATCCTTCATCTTGTCCTGGAGACTGTCCCTGGCCGTGTAAGTCTGGCTCTGACCATCAGAGGTCAGCAATGGACCTGCCCAGCAGCCAGCTTGCCTCCTTGGAGCATGCGTCTGTAAAGCCCTCTCCATTTGAATATAAGGGATGCCATATGGACTATTTTGTTCAACATGTGTTGTCCATGCATGTGTTTGGAGTGGTTAGTGACATAAAATAAGATCCCTGGAATAGTGGTGTCTACAGCAAGCTGTATGAAAGGCTTTGCCCACAGCAAAGCTGAAGATTGCTTTAATGATTTTTTTTTTTTTCACCCTGGTGGCTTTTTTGTTTGGCCACCATGAGATACAGGCATTCTTCAGTTTATGTTGTTGGAAGACAGACTGTTTTCTGTGAACAAGTAAAAAGATGCCAAAGCGATGGCTACCTTGCCCGCCTGCCTATGCATTCCAAGAACTTATGGAGGCATTTAAAATGTTATGCCGGAGAAAAAAAAAAAAATCATTGTACAAATCTGAATATTTCAGGTTGGGTGAAGAGAGTTGCGAAGAGTTCACCTAATGACATGTCAGTTGTGAAGGGTCCTCAGACAGCATCTGAAGTGGCGATTGCCTGGCTCTGCTGAAGGTGTGTGAAGGACTATGTTGGTCCACAGATCTCATGCACATAGAGGTGTTAGGTCAAGTTCTAGCTTAGTCCATGACTTTGGAGAATTTCTTCAAAATTCTGTGGGCTCATGGAGAAAAATCATTGCTGTTTTGGCTTGGTTGCTAGTGGGAATGTGCACTTCAGAGTAGAGAGTCAGTGGTCAGGAAGAGGAGGCAAAGGTGGCTCTGTGAAAGGAGTCGGGACCGAGTCTGGTGGTAGGTGAAGATATGAGAAATGAGAAACCGTAAGGAGAGGGAATCCCCACTCCCCAGGAAATTGGTAGAACTCTGTAGGATTTTTGGTGACCTCTGCATAGCTTGCTGCATCTGGAGCAATGTGTGACCTTTATTTTTCAGGCTTATAAGGGTCAATAATAAAACAAGATCAAAAAAGCCAGGGAAAATACTGCTTTGTATCCATATGCAAATGCTCTGTACCTGTGCAACCCTACAAAACCAGAGTAACTCTTAAAGCAAAAGATGATCTCAGCTGAGTGCTGCCAGATAGCAGGATTTCTGGCAGACAGACACATTTTAAGGTGATTTTTCCAGCTATTTTTATGGCTGTTCATGAGATGGTATATAATCCATTGCTGGCACTTGCAGCATTGAATGACTTTAGAAAAATAGTGAAGGATTCAATAAGTTCCAGAAGAGCTAATGTCTCAGGGGGAGGACTTTCTTCTTCCTGACTTCAGCAGCAACAGTCTTGGGGAAAGCTACAAAAACCTTCCCATATGCTCACAGGAATGTCTGGAAATAAGAATCTCTGGGGAGATGCCACAAGCTAAGAGTCATTTGTTTCTTACCTTTGTATTTGAGAAGGGTCTTGATCAGGAAGAGGGGAGGTCTGGAGTTGGAGGAATATGGGGTGATATTAGCCAAGGGACTGAGTGAGGAACGCTAATCAAGGGGAGACAGATGATTTCTATTGAAGTGGAAGCTCTATGCTGCAACATGCTCTGGGAAAAGGCAAGATGAGATTTGATCAGGGTCAAGCAGCAGTAATGCTATGAAAGCTGTGGATGTCATGAGGCAGGGATGGTCACAAGATACAGGAGTGTAGCTGCAATTAAATGGTACAATGAACAACCAATAGCTCTGCTAGGATGTATTTTCAAGCAAGAGAAACCATCTGTCACAGCTCTTTCTTCACTGGCACTGTGTATGCGGCTGTCAGTCGCATGGATGGTTGGTGATCAGCAGGCTCCACAGCTTGGTTGCCCAGGTAGATCCTGGCCTGGACTAATGCTACTCTAGAAAAAATGGAGTTAACTGAGGTTCTGCTGCTGAAATTTCTTTCTCAATATGTTGTCTCCAGAGATATGTCTCCTGAGGTGTCTATAGTCCTTGAAGGGGTCCTAGCCTTGGTTTGGATATCTGAGGGGGCAGTCTGGACATGTCAGTGGCTCTGTTTATCCCTGCTGTCGCACATGCAGTGAAGGGAGGGGTCAGCAGCTTGGACAGAGGCTAGAAATATGGATGGTATTTCTGCCTCTGAGGCAATTCCTTTGTAATCCCATAGGCCACTTTTGGCAGATCCAAATGCCTTGACAAGATTTAAGCCCTTTATTTTAGGGAGCAATATCCAAAACTGGTCTTCTACATACTGTGTCTTTGTTTTTCTATGCATTAGTAGTACAGCTATGTGCCAGGGCTGTCCTAGGACACCATCCGTGATGCCAAACCTTGAGCCCTAGATCTTTCAGTAGAACTTACTATCCAATTGAAAAGATAAAATTCCCTGGAGAGCTTTAAAACTCAAACCCTTAGAGCATTCCTGAAATTGTTATGAAGTGATACTAAGCAAAAACCTAAGGCAATGTTTAGATGTGGCAAGCAAAGATGCCCTGAAGCTGTTGATACTTGCCAAGTTACCTCTCCAGTGTATTCTGGAGAACTCAAGAAGGACTTTGTTTTTGATGTAAGTGACCACGCAAGGCATGTGAAATGCCCGGGTAACTGTGGCAATCTGCTGCTTAAATTGGAACCTGGCAAATCAATTGCCAGTGGGCAGGCAATGCAGCTTTCCTCAAGTGAGGACCTGAGTGAAAACGTACATGATACTCTTAAAAATTGCTTTTCACCACCTGCCATATATCATCATCAGTGTGGCTGGGGGAGGAAAGGGGGGAATGTCTCCTTTGCTCTGCTCCTTTGTGTTAAAGGAAAATCTTATCTGAAAAGCTTTCAATCTTTTCAGAAAGGTAGCCCTCCATTGGAAAGGCTGAAATAAGCCTAAGCATTACACCTATAGCAAGTGAAAGTCACTTTAAAATCCCCCATTAATAAATTGTGATGCTCGTATGTGGCCTTGTTCCACTGAGTATAATTTATACCTGTGCTCCAGTGGCTAAGCACAGCATAGGGCACAGGGAGCGATAAGTTCAGCAACTTGTAAGCACAGCTTGTGATCTCTCAGGATGTTAGAAGGCATAACAAGAGCAAATTCCTTGCCTGGACCATAATTTATTCTTTTTTAGGAGTGTCAAGATCCTGGTTGACACAATCAGGTTGATGGAGCAGTTGATCAAGAATCTGAACAAAGCCTATACCCTAGGAATGAATTCATAAAGCAAGGTGAATGTCCTTCTCTGAAGTGTCTACATGGTCTTGCTGGTGACTGCATTTTTTCAAGTCTTATCTGCAGAGTTCCCTCAAACCTAACCAAGGAGCTCTGATTTTTTTTCATGCAATCCATCAAAGCCCTGCTTCAAGTTAAGGCAAAACTGAGTTTGGTTTTAGCAAAGATGGACAACACATGTATGCAAAATACGTATGTGTCCTGACAGTCATGCAGCCGAGGCAAGATTCAGCAGTCAAATAAGAGGCTGTCATGCTTAGTAAAGCAGATCTGAGTCTTGCGTTAGTATGCTTTAGGAGTCAAATCTATTGTGCTCAATTATGCAGAGAATTAAAAGTTTGATATTCATGTTCTTATATTCCAACAATGCATCTGAGCGCTGGGAGAAGCTTCAGTATGTACTTACCTTGTTAGATTGCCAGCCAGTGTCCTGAAATAAAATGGAGAAGCCCTGGGACAACTACTGCTTGTACTGTCAGGTAGTAAAGAGGTGGTGCGAGGCAGGTTGAGTGCACCCTCACGGCTGTGTCCAGAGCAAGGCAGGGGCAAAAGGGAAGAGAACATCTCAAGGGAAAGGATGTGGTTACTTGTGGAAAGGATTGCAGAAAGCTGTGAGCTGGGAATGGGGGAGAGAGCTGCTAGATTTTCTAGGAAAGACTCCTGTGCATCAGTGTGACAGTACAAGACGGGCTGCTTTTAATAATCTGTTCAGAGCTATTTCTGCAAGAACAATGAATCTCTGTGCCTCAGTCACTCCCCATCTGTTTTCAGATCTCATCTGAAAACTCATCTTGCCTTCCTTTCCTCTCCCCTTCCGCTCTCTCTCCACAGTAATTTTTATTTTAAGTTGGCCTCCCTGCTCTCCAAAGCTTTTGTGAGGATGGAGTTTGAATGAGGCAATAAGCAAGGTTACATGCATTAACCAGCGAAGCAAGAACTGATTTATTTTTATTGCACCCATTTATTTTCTTCACACCCCAAACATCTTCATAAAGGAAATGATTTAACTTTTTGAGTACAAAGCATAAGCCAAGGAGTTCTGGATTCATGTTGTAAAGTATTGTAAATGTAAATTAAAAAAGGAAAACGTTAATCCCTCCCAAGTTTGATGCAGCTTTTGTGAGATGGTAGTGTGAGATGCTCCAGGTGATACTATTTGCCGTGGGAAGGATTATTGCCTTCACTCTCTGAGTAAATATGAAAAGTAGTCTTTGGTTTTCTATACAAGTATAAAAACGAGCAAGGAGGGGAAAGACATTTTTACCGAGGTGTGTCCTTCAGCGATACTCCCCCTCCTTCCTTACAGTTCATGGTGGAATCCAGGTTCTTTAGGAGAGGCAGAACATGAGTGAAATGGGGATATGAGGTGTTAATGGTTGAAATCTTTTAATGCATTAAACATAGGCTTTGGCGTTCTCTTTATGCTCTTCCAGTTACCCCACCCAAACTGCTCTCAGGGGTATGCTTCCCCTGGGTTAGAATAATGATCTCTCTGGTCTTCAATCAGAGTGCCCCTGTTCAGCAAGTATTTCCAATTTTTCATTAGGATAATCTTGCTGTGTAGATTTTTTTTTTTCTCCTGCCAAAATACCCAGCTGTATGCTATTATTTTCTGCAGGTAAACTGCCACTGCTTCCCTTTCCTGGGCCAGCGTGTGTCAGGCAGGAGCCTGACAGCCTCCTATCTTGATAAATGATACAAGCCTAAAGGGCAGTGTCTCGAGCCGGTTCCCGTGCCGGCTGAGCGGGCGCGCGTTGGCCAAGAGAGCTCAGGCATTCTTCTTGCTGTGGGAAGTTTACACTAAAGGTCACAAGAAGATTCATCGTGCATAATTTTTTTTCCCAAAGACAGTACTGAAAAGTGCTACGTGCCAGGAATGAATGCTGGTGGTAATAAGGAATAGCAGTTTACCCAAGCTTGCAGCCTATTGTAAAGAGATTTTACTTGCAGTGGTCCAAAGTCCTTGCTGAGGAAATGACCAGAGGTCTGGAAGTCTGTCAGCTGAAAATAAAGTCAAAGAACAGTGCCTTATTTGGTAATCTACATTGAAAGATGTTCTCTGGACTGCGATCCCATTGATTTTTCTTTTTTGTTTTAAGACTTGCCTCCCTCCTACGGGTGTTAGGAGTGTGCAGTGTTAATGAACGCTGCAGTTTTCTAGCACTGTCCATCTGAAGGCCTTAAACACTGGGGGCTCTGGTGTTGGGTAGTGGGGCGTTTGGGACAGGTAGACTTTGAGAGCTGGAAAGTTGTGCTGTTGAACTAATTAGCATGAGCTGATCAGCCTTTGAGCTCAGTGAAACAAAGCCTGCGTTTGTCATGTTGCACAGCTGTGGTTATGTCTGGCTTTAAACCTTGTGAAGCTCTTCTGTGAGACCCAATGGTGAAGAACAAATTTCAGCTCCTCCTCTGTCCTGTTCCCCTGTAACAGGTCCCTTCATCCCACCCCAAATTAAAGGAAGAGTTTTTCTATGAAACTCTAAACACATAGCTACAGATCAGCTAGAATAACTCCGACTCAATCTGGCTGTGAAGTAACACTGAAAAGGAGTAAAAAAACCCCAACCAAACAAACACCATTTAAACATAAAATTAAAGGCTGAGGAACCCAAAAATCCACTAAGAAAAAAAGCCGACTTCCCCCTTCTTGTAACTTCTAGATAAATGCCCTGTTATCAGTAGCATTGTTATGGCTCATGCCATTTCCCTGCTGTACTTAGCTTGCAATAATATTTTATCCTCCCTTTCCTATAGTTCTCCTGACTGCATTGTAAATGAGACCTTATGTTTTTCCCTTCAGCATCCACTTTATTCTCTGCTTGTATCCAGAGACCTTAGGATAGCAAGGAGGGAAAAAAAAAGCGGAGTTAATTTGCTGGTGTCTGTTCTGAACATGATTGCTGTTAATTGTCAACCTTGTCCTCTTCTCCTGGCTGCAAAAATAAGCTGGTTGAAAATAATCCGCTGCGTGCTTCTGTATTTTGCTGACAACTTGCCAGCTACCAACTATGGGTGTGATAAATGTCCAAATGTATAAAATTTCCAACCAGCTCTCCAATCTTGTGCTTTCGAAGCTGTGCTTTTAGTTTCAGGCTTGTCATCAATGAGCTTGTTGCCTCCTCTACCTCTGACAACCAAAACTCAGCAAAATATCACCAAATCCACTGGTATTTCAGACTTGGCCAGCCTGTGCAGCCCCCTGAACCTAGGCACACTGTTGCATGGTGATGCTGACAACTTGCTTTACATGTCTTAGCAAAATTCTCCTGAGCCAAGGTCATGCTGCTACTGAGCCAAGAGTCTCCTGACGAGGCAGGTAGCATGTGAATTCTTTTTTGGGGGGGACCATGGGGAGGGGTGGGATGTGTGCTTAAAGCTGTTAAACTTGAAAAATAATACTAAAAAGGCCATGTTTATTGTCTGACCGGAATGATGCAACGGAGGGTTTCTGCCCATCTTGTACAGCTGGTGAAGCAGTTGTATCTGGCAGTTTAGGATGTGACACTGATGTGCCATGCACAGCCGCTGTCTGAGAAAGGTCCTCAGGTTTTATAAATCTAGGTCTGACCATTTTTTAAAGTGTAATAAACCTCAGAATCAGGCTTTGTTGAGGTCGGGGCAGATGTGCTCACTGCATAAACTGGTATTGGCTATAAATATTCCCTTTTCCTTATGTTGCTCCTGTGAACACACAGTGCTGTTAACGATGCTTTGCTTTAATACCACAGTTAGTGCTTTTGCTCCCCCTCAGGCTTTAAAATGATTGACCAGTTATTGTCCAGGAAGCAAGTAGCCTTGTCTTGTGTCTCTTTGGGAAGGGATGGACAAATATTGAGGCTGTGCACTTAATAACTTTCACTTGTGTCATTTTCCCTGGAGAACCATGAGCAATATATTTCTTGACTCTAAGCTAATGGTTCAAATGAAACTTTGATGCCCTGAAGAATGCCTGCAAAGGATAGAGCAAGGATCTACTCATCTTAACCCAGAGTTCTTGTTTGAGCCCAAGATATAAAATGCAGACAGGAATCTGATGTTTCTTTGAACCCAGATGCGGCTGAAATTAAAGATACAGTTCAAAAGACCTGCGAACAGCTTGGCTGCCAATTTGAACGTGGTGTTCTTCTACCTGCTGGAGCAGAGAGAGCAAGTGAGGGCAGCATGCACAGATAATGTTGCTTTTTTGTTTGTTTCTTTTTAGATAAAGTGGTGTTTTTAGTAGAGTTTAATTGTACTCAGAGGAACGAGTGAGAAGAATGTAAGTGTGATGGTTTGAAATAATAAAATGAAGGATAATAGGGTAAAGGGAAGACCTAATTATGGGCATTTCAAAAGTAAGGCATGAATTGGGTCAGTTCTTTGCCCTCTGAGTTTTTTTCTAATCATTCTTGCTGTAGTACCTCATGCAGTTTGATTTAAAATGTTCATAGTAATGGGAACTCTACTGCTTCATAGACAAGTAAGCCTCTTCATCCTGACCTCTGGCCCAATCCTCAGTCTAGCATGTCCCCACCTTCATTTCATCCTTGTAGTCTCATTTCTTCACCCCCTGCAATGGTGGGACACATTCTAGCTCTTTCTTAACTAAGAAAATTATTTTAAAGAAAAGATCTACAGCCTTTGTAGATCAGTTTTCTACCCAATCTTAGAAATGGATCCATGGCAGAATGGTACAACCTTCTCTCACTTCACATTAAGGTTTGACATAAATGCCAAGGTTCTGATCTTGTATTGAATATTTTACAGAATTGTATTTTGAACCTGGGCAAGGGCAGTGGTTATTTCTGGCAATTCCTCATTATGCGCATTTCGGGAAAAGTCAGCCCACCCTTTAAAAACAAAAAAGCCTTTATACATCAGCATGCTGCAGTGCTTGCAGTGCAGCAGTTGATCACACGGTAACATAAATAACAGGACAGGCTAGTGGAGTAACAGGAGGAATAAAACTGACAGAGTGTTGTGGTTTAAGCCGGCAGGCAGCTAAGCACCCCACAGCCGCTTACGCAACCCCCTCCCAGGGGATGGGGGGGAGAATCGGGAGGGAAAAAAGTAAAATTCGTGGATTGAGATAAAGACAGTTTAATAGAACAGGAAAAAAAAAAAAAATACAAAGTGAGTGATGCACAATGCAGTTGACATCACCTACTGACCAATAACCAAGTAGTGATTGCTACTTCCTGGACCATGTCTCTTATTTATATACTGAGCATGACGTCATATGGTATGGAATACCCCGTTGGCCAGCTGGGCCAGCTGTCCTGGGTATGCTCCCTCCCAGCCTCTGAAGAGTCCTTGACTAGCAGGGTACTTAGCAACAACTAAAAACATCAGCGTATTATCAACATTCTTCTCATACTAAATCCAAAACACAGCATTAGGACAAAATTTAGCTCTACCCCAGCCGAAACCAGGACACACAAGGACCTGAAGATAAAGGAAACTCTGTGAGAATGAAATCCATGCCATGAGAGCAAAACGTCACAGCTGGAGGACATCAGGGTACCCAGGTACCAATGATGATGCTGTATTAGAAGCATGGTTGAATGCATTTTTTTTTTAAAGGGAAGAAAAAACAGATTAATAGGCCAGAGGGAAGTACAGTGTAGACTGGTTAGATCTCTGACAAACAGCACAGGAGCTTTTAGAAATAGAGATTTTTTTTTTTTTTTAAATGATTTGGGCATTTGATATGGTATTTCTGTAACCACATTGGGACTTTGGCTGAACATCTGAGTTGTTACAATCATTCCTAAATCTTTGGGTGAGGAAAGAGGTCCAGAAGGCAAAATGACGTGACTGAGGTCACACAGAGCCTGGCTCTAAAAGAAGGAAAAAATTCCTGCTTTCCAGTCTCAGTCCATCTGGATGATCGAGGAGGATTGCAGAATTCTCCTAGATCCCTTGCTATTATTCACCACCTGTCTTTAAAAGAGGAGCATTTCCTTACAGTATTGTGGTTGTTTACTCAGTGCAGTGTTTTCTGAGGTCTAATATGCCTCAGTAATGTGACTCCACTGTTCTATTTTCCTGTGTCCTTTTTTCCATGTGAACGATGACACTTGATAGAGTTTTTCAGTGAAAGGATGTTCTAAATAAGATTATTCATCTGTGGGGAAACAGGACAGGGTGACTCAATGGGTTGATCTTGACTTTCTTCCATCATGGTTGCTTTTCTAATTAAAAATGCAGGCTGGCAGTTTGTATTATCAGGAGGACACTAGAATCTGGGCTGTGCTGAGAGCTTGCAGGCGGTATTTCTCCTGAGCTCTGGGAGCCACTGTGCTGTACGGTGGCAAAAGACACTGGAAACCCTGGCAGGAGGGTGGAGGCATTCAGTCATTTACCAGCCAGTATGAGAAAACTGATAGCAATTCCCAGGAGCTAAATCCTAATTACATTTCTCTGCCTGGGGATCATTTGAACCTTTAATGAGAGGTTGGTAAGGAGAGAGGGAGAGATGGCTTTTCATTACACTGAGGAGAGGGGAAGGCTTTGCTGCCAGGGAACGTGGTCTCCTTCCAGTGCCGTACAAAGGTAGATGTCTTTCCCATCCACCATAGAAACAGTAGCTGCTCCCTTTTCATTAAGGGATTGGACAGGTTTGGCTCAGTTAATGGTTCATTTTCCCCTCATGTTGCTTTCTGGCAGCAGGATTTTGCTTTGCAGGGATGGGTTTGGCATACTGTTCCCAATTCTGATATTTGGTGGCTCTTCTCTCACTTTTTGGGATGGAGGGGAACAGATATTTTTTGACTAGCATTTCTAGTTTGGTAATGTCAGAGGTGGATCTACTGGTGTACAGACAGTGGTAGGCCAGAAAGGATTGTTTCCTACTCCCCACTGACTTCTGATCTGGCCACAAACAATTTATGGCTAATGGCCCCAAGTCAGACACATCGATGTTCTGCCCTGTGCCCCTCTTTGTAGAACAGGACCAACACAGGGACAGAACTGAGTGCTGCCACAAAAACTTTACCAGGATTAGTTCAGAGGTTGCTCCCCCAGTTGTCTTTAGCCATAAACCCTTGAGATTGAAGACTACTTATGGGATTGTTGGTGCAAAGTCATGGACTGGCTTTTTGGAGTCCATCATGTCCCTGTAAAATTTCAAATCACCTGATCTGGGAACAGAGCCAGTATCAGACAGTCTACATCAACCAGACAGAGAACAAACGCTTGAATAAACTGTTCCAGGAACGGCAGGAGGGAGTTCTGGGATGTCCCTGGCAAAACAGCTTAAAAAACCTGTAGTGGTTTTATCGAAGTCTCTTCAGCTTGAAGAATATAACACATTTCAAAACCTAGCACGCTCTTCTTTTAAGACCCAGTGTATTTGGAAGCCTTTTGATGCTCACTCTGTTTTCTGATTACTTTAGAAACCTAATTAAAGTCTATTGCTGCTATCAGCATTTTGGGACTTTGACCATCTAAGGTTTGTCAATATTGTTCTTGCCATTCTGCACTAATTTATCACAGATTACCTCTTGTTAACCATGGGTTTTTCAGATAGAAGGTCTTACAGCTTCAGTGAGCAAATGCTGATTGCAGCATATGAGCAGAAATGAGCTCAGCTGTGAACAGAAAAAAATAATGCAGGGGTTTCTTCTGCATCCCATCTTTTGTGATGCTGAAGAGGTGGCTGAGGGATGAATAATGTGGGAAACCTATGGATAGTACATGCTCTTCCTAAAATGAGGAATCACAATGTTCTTACAGTATCCTGAAAAGTTCTACCAAGGACATTACTGCATTTTTCACAGGGGCAATATGAAAATTACTGCCTCTGCTTCCTCCTTGAGGTGTTTATAGTCTAAATGTTTTAGCTGTGTGGTGCCATCGTAAGAATGAAGACACTAAAATCCTCAGCAGGCCCCTGGGAAGCCTCCGTACAGTGTCAGGTTGGTTTTTCAGACTTTGGGCACTGGGAGATGTTTTACTATGCTCCTGAGTTACTAGTGAGGATGGTATGGTTTAAGCTGCTCATCTTCCATTGCCTTCTTTGTTCTCCATGCTCATCTTTACCTTCCTTCATAAGCATCCCACCTGAGCAGCTTTCTTCAGGCAGAGAACAACTGGAGGAGCTTTTAAAATAACAGCAGCAGGCTTGAAAAGGAAAAGATAATTTCACAAATAACTTGTCTCTGAATGGATACTAAAGGGAGCAGGCAGGGATGTTCTCTTCAACATCCCTTGTGCAATGGCTGTGGGTGTTGGTGGAGTATGCTGAGGAAGGGATCACACAGGCTTCGTATGCTGTAAATAGCATCTCCTACGGCTGCTGTTGGAGAAATGACATTGGGCTACATGAACCACTGATCTAATAGGGGATTCTCATGCTTTTCAAGCAGTCATATCTGTCTTTTTCTGAGTATAAATCGGAGCCCTGGAAAGTAATCATTGCTCTAAAAAGGCTGGATGTGCCCTGTGTGTATATCTGGCACTCTAACACAACTGAATCTCCAGCTGAGACCCTGGCAGACTTTGCAGCCAGGAGCAATACTAGCTGAACCAAAATAAAGCATCTCAAGTCAATCCAGCTGTCATCCTGCTGAGTGTCTCACCTTTTGGCATAATCTTCTCATTTACTCATGTTTCCTATTGCGATAGAGCTCTTGCTTTTGCCCACAGTTCCTTTAACTATCATCATTCACACCGATGCCTGGTACCCAAATGGTTAAACGCATTTGGCTTTGCTGTCCTCCTCAGTCCCTGTAGATTGTGTTGGAAGAATTGAATGAAATTGATAGAGCTAACATTACAGTGAGCAAAACCTCCTGAAGAAAGAGTAGATGGGTGGATAGAGAGAATGACCCCAAAGAAAACAGCTGTCAAGGGCAGCTATTGGTTTATCTTTCATGGAAAGAGAGACGTAATGAATTCTAAATTAAGAGAAACTAGAAGCAAGGCTGTTTATCAGCTCTCTGCTGCAGCATAAACAGGCACTTTAGAAGTATCGACTGCAGTCTCACTTAATGTACCAGTAGGTACATTTCCTCAGTGCTTGGGAACACCGCATAACCATCAGGTTAGACTAAAGCTGTGATATTTAAAATATGCTAGGTCAGGGCGAAAATTGGTTTGCATCTTGGTTTCCTTTCAGAGGGTCTTTGAACAGGGTTTTCTGCTCTTTGTAAACTATAAGAGCAGTACGTACACGTGCAGCCCAAATGGCCTTTTGCTTAAGGAAGCCATAGGTAAAATCCCCAGGGATAGCACCCTGTAAGGGTCTCTTCTTTGCAATTACTGGACATGCTGAGAACAAAACAGCTTCTGAGTTACATATACTATGAGAAATCTCAAAGAAAATGTTATCCCACCATCTTATCTGTTCGCATTGTGAGAATAATTGCCTCTTTGTAACCCCACTGTTCAGAGCCTAGCTGAGTATTTATCAACTGACCATACAGGGGTGGTAAGCAATCTGACAACTGACTCCAAATAATGTAATAAGGCTGACTGATGAGTTGTTCTTGCTATTCTTGACTTCATTCTTTTTTTTTTCTCCAGAGCATGTCTCTGAGACACAGGATAGGAAAAGTTATGTCTGCCCAAAGAGGGTTTTGTGCCATAAGCATAGATTCACCTCTAATTTAAAGGAATTCTTGATGCTGCAAAACAACAGAACCTAGACAGGATCTTCAATTATTCACAGAAACATGTATTTCACAGAACTTATTTTGCATTTTGCCTGCAGAAAATCTATGTGAAGCCTGCCTTTGAAAGAAACTCATATTCTCAGCATCTAGTTCACAGCAGAGTGACTGACACCTGAGCTTGTATTTGTGAACAATGTTCCCAGTAGCAACCTTTATAAGACCTGATATAATATATCCTGTTAACTTGTTTGATAGGTTGAAGAATATCTCTTAGGAACTAGTGAGCATTTAGTGAAACATTACTTTTGCTTAGATTTGATGGAAATTTTGATTCTACCATGTTTTAGCTGTAGTGTTTGTTCTTTGTCTTGGCAGCAGGAGGTTTCTGCAGCCAAATAACCTGTTGATTTTCTGGCTTTTGATATCATCATTATTGAGCTGTAGCACTCTGTGGGGGCTTGAGTACTAATGGCGAAGCCACAAAGCCAAAGATGCTAGAAGTGGGTCCTCCATTCCTTCATCAACACCACTTTCCCTTAGCTGAAGTGTTGAAGATGAATTTGTCTCAATGTGTCAGCTTAATAAGGTCAAAATCCAGATGCCAAGGATGAGTATGGCTCATTACGTTATCTCCTTGTGAAAACAATCCTCACCATCCTCTGAGGTGCTTTGATTCTTGTCCTTACTTGGCCACATGCTCTTTTGTCATTTTTGCACATTTTCATGTCTTTAATTAAAAGAAAAGGCCTTCCCCGTGGAAGATTAATTAGGATAAATGTGCTGCCATTAATATCTGCCATGTTTGGAAGGAGATGATTCACCCTGTGATTAAAGCCAAACGGAATCTGGAATCTGAGGAGTAATTAGCCCTCAGCGGCTCGTAAGTCTGAAGAAAGCACTATTTATCAGTGGCAGTGCTAATGCAATTACTTCTCCACTGCAGCCTCCTGGACTGATAAATCATAGCCTGAGCATTTGGAGAAGCTATCAATTCAGGATTATGCTTCTCTGAGTCTACAAAGAGAAAAAGAGGGGAAACAAAGGGACAATCAGTTTCTCAACATCTCTAATTTTATCAAAACTACAGAGGCCAGTAGAATCTGAGCACCTCTTCTGAATCCATTTCCTCCTATAGAAAGCTGTGAACCTTTCCAAAGGCATTGCAGCTGATTGAAAATATGGCTTGATTTTTTTTTTTTCTTTTTTTTTTTTCTTCAGGGAACTGAATCCAAGAGAAGTTTGTATTCAGTAGCTGTGAAAGCTGGGTGGAATGGCTTATCTCTGCTGAAGCTGAACTTCGAATCCATCTTTGCTTAGAGCATTTTTGCTTATTTTTCCTATGATGTGTTTGTTTAGGAGTGGTTGGTGAGCAGTGTGCTTTAAGGTGGTGGTGCTTCACATGCTGCTCCTGTTTGTTGTGTGGTTGGGTCTCTAGGACTGTTTTACAAATCTGGAGCACCTTTCCTGTGGGATCTGAAAGGGCTATGTAAACATTAATCATCAACAACAAAAAAATTCTCCTTTCTTTCATATGCACATGTATGTCCACTGTTCCAATCTCTGAGCTGAGGCAGAAAGTAGTGAAATAACTTATCTGAGCCCCTTTGAGAAACCAGGTGCATCCTTGATGATGGTCTCCTCACTTGGATAAAGTGTGCCTTTTTGCATGAAGGATTTGTCCTTGAAACTTTCAATTCCCACCTTCCTAATAAAATCATTGTAAAACTGAATGTCTTGCAGAGCAAGTAACCCCTGTCTCTTCATCCTGGTGTTTCGTAGGTGCCATTTTCCAAGTCTGAATCACATAGCACTGTACCACATTGAAAGTAAACTCGGCTCCATCAAAGAACCTGGGCCATTCCTAGAGCCTTTCCGATTGATGCCATGAAACTCTGTGCCATGCACCTTCTATTAACACTGTATTCCTCAATCCTTTCCATTTCCTGTAATGCATAATATGGAATAGACCAGCCAATAAAATGTCCAGAGGATATGGATGGGAATATGATATGCTAGGAACCAATTGCTGGCCTGAACCACAGGGGAATAGCTTGGCCCATTGCATTATGGTTATATACAACAAGTATGCATTTAAACTTGACTCCTTGTCTCTGAGTGGAGCCCAAATAAACAAGCACAGCTGAGGGAAGTACAGTGGGGATCAGACTAGATGAAATCTTCCTTCTCACAGCTGCAACCTGCTGTTAGAGTTGTTCTGGGATCGTTCTCTGTATCCTCTCTGACACAGAGGAATTTGTGTCAAGACCCAAGCTGTTTCTTGCACCAGCTGAAATAATAACCCTGTCTTAGGTGTTGCAGGAGCAGCCTTGTTGGAGCTGAAGTCTGTATAGGATGGAAGACATGTTTGGTGTTTTTTGTTGACCACCACCATAGGTACTTTCCGTAGTATTTCACATCTGCTGTGCTTGGGCCAGAGATGGGGGTAGCGTTAATTATGGAGCGGCAGTGTAAAGATGAAGCTTGTCCTTCAAATTCCAGGCAGGTGTTCATTCAGAAACATAGAAAATGAACAACATTTGGGATGCTTTTGTGGCAGGTGTTAATTGTGTTGGGTTTTTTTAAGCAGATGGGCAAACAAAGACAGACTGAGATTTCTTGAAGGAAGAGATAACAAATAAAATTATGTTAGCAGCTGCTGTGTCACGTTTGTTGACATGTTGGCTGAGTATGGTACGTGTCACAGTGGAACAGCTCCAGCGTCAGTGGAAGAATACTGATTTTTTTAGAAGTTAAAAGACAAAAATCTGATGTCCCCTTTAGCTGCTGGAAAAAAAAAATCTAATTACCTATTGGTCCTCTTGCAGAAAAGATCTGACATGAGATGAACGTTTTTCTGAGATGATTTTCTTTAACGAGTGTGTCTTTGACCTAGCTAGTGAATTATAGATGCTGTTTGTCCTGTATCAAACACTTTCTTTTTATTTCCACTACGCAAATATAGGATAGTTTTGATCACTGGAGAGTGGTTTGCCTTTCTAGGTCCAGTTCTCTCATGTCAGATTTTTGGGCTAGTATATTGTTCCACAAACACTTGCTAAGTGTAATGTTGGCCAACAGACCCTTATGAAGATCAAAGGGATTAAGTCCAAAATTCAGGAAAAGAAATTGAAGAAAAGATAAGGACTGTTTTGTGAGGTTAAAAAAATATCAGTATTTAGACAAATGCCTCTGTCTTAGTGTCATGATAACAACCAGTTAAAATCTTTCTGTGAGACATCAGCAGCACTTAACTAGAGCTTGGAACCACATGGTGAAATAAGCCATGGGCTAACATAGTGGGACTGCTAATACTAAATTTCTGTGTACTTATACATATTCTCTACAAGAACACTTTGCTTGGGTGAAGAAAGGTGGCATTAAGAAAGTCCCAGTATCTGTTGATAATAATTGTGTGGTAGAAAATTAGCTCCAGAAACAAAATACAGAATGAGAAGTGGTGGGTTGAAATGACCCATTGCCTCCTCTATGTTATATACTTTCTCGGGTAAGCAAGAGTACATCAATTTTCTTTCTAGAAGGTCAGTAGTGGAAGCTATTGGGTTACCAGGGAGGTGGATTTCAAGAGACATTTGAAGTGTAATTGCTTGACTGCTTCTGGTTAGCCACAAGGTTGAGTTTGTAAAAGGGCTGCAATGGGGAAAAAAAAAAAGGCTGAGATAAGTGAAGATTGACTCGATTTTTAAAAAAAAAAAAAAAGGTATTTTTTTCCCTGTAAGAACGAGGAGACTCTGGTTCCTCCTGCCTCTGTTTGAGGCTCAGTGGGCCAAAGGGAGAGATTGGCAGGATTGTTCCCTGTTAAGGGTGCGTGTTGCATAAATCTGAATTCTGCAATCCATCCCAAGCACTCCTTTTCCCTGTTCATGGCAGCAGTGGATAGGGAGAGGTGCTGGGGATGAAAAGGAAAGGACTCCACCCAGCCCTTAAGATGATCTGCAAGTTGCTTATTTATATTCTGTGGTTTAAGTTAGTGTTAAAGCTATTGCTGAACTAACAAGCTGAAATGTCAATACCTCATAAAGCTAGGGATGTTTCAGTAATGCACGATGGGAAGTGAGAGTGAGACTGGCTTTAGATGTAATCTGGACACTCAAACATCTTTCATAAAGGCTGATTCCGACCGCCCGCCCCC
>NW_009198561.1:0-38781 GCF_000690835.1 Fulmarus glacialis | reverse complement strand
TTATATCCAGGGTAGCACCCATTATATTCACTGCTTTAAAAAAAAACAAATTACTTGTATAATATTGTGGCCCATTGGGGTCAATAGGAATTTTGCCATTGGTTTCAATCACCTCTGTAATTTTTACTGTTTCATGATCAAATTACATTCCAATCATTTTGTAAAAACATTGACTTATATTGAACTCCTTACTCCTTTGCTTCTCCCTGTGACTCTTCTATGTGATTTAGAACCCCTATTTGTTATAATCAGCCCACCAAATTTAATTCAAGAACATGAAATTCAGACTGTTCATCACTGGTTGTCATTTTTATTTTCTCTTGCTTATTTCCCATATTCTCTGCATTCAAACAGAGAAGTTTCCAAGTTTATTATTTTGGAAGTTTTTATTTCTTCTAATTAGTTTCCTCCTCCTTTCAAGTTTTAGTACATGCCAGTTCTTCTCCTACTTAGGACACCTTCCTTCTTAATTTCAGTTCCATTTAATGACTACTGCAAGCTTAGAAATCATGAAGAGTTGTTTTTTCAGGAGAAGTTCCCACAATGGGAGGACAGTTCACACTTGAAACAAAACATGCATTTTTCTCTTTTTCTTTTCTTCCCACATATTTTTTCCCCAGCATGTTTTTCTTATTATGTCAGCATGCTTTGGCCTCTGCATCCCTTTCAGGAAAGACATATCATACTACAGATAATGCAATGCAGTGCTGATTGTAGAGTGTGGAAAAACATTTTGGTGTCCTCCCTGACACTGTTGGGGAGTGAAATAGATTTGTTCACTTTCATATTTGAATGGTTAGACTAGGAGATACTTTGTCATTAATACCAGGGTTTCAAAGCCCCCTTATCTTCTGGCAAATTATAAAAAATTTTTGTCACAGTGCCATGTATTTTTAACTAGCTTGTACTTCCTCTGCTGTACACACAAAGGCCTAAATGTTCAGAGATCTGCAGTACAAATGTGCATGTAGCCTTGCATTATTAATGCCTGTAGCCTCCATGGAGCGGTCTAGAAGTCTTGAGACTTACACTCAACCAGAAGCACTTAAATCCAGCTTCCACCCAGAGATTCTTCTCTTTGTTGTGCTTATAATTAAGAAAAAGCAGAAAAACAAAATGTACCAACACATGCTTATCTCTAATTTGATATCAAAGGCCTAACATGCAGATATTCTAAATACCCATTAAGTTGCTTGTGACTTCTCAAAACTGGGCCTTAGATGTTTTAAAACACCTAAGAATTTACAACAGAGAGAGGAAACAGAACAAGTAACATTAACCTCACACTTCTCTTCCACAAAGCCTAATAAAATAAATTTGCCTTTTTAATTTAGGCTAATCTGTGATAACTGCACTGAGTACTGTGCCATTCTTCCACCCCTTCTCCCTTCCACAGCATGTGTTAAACTGGGCAAGTCAATGAGTAATGCAAAATGAATGTCTGCAGAACCTAAGCATTCTTTCTGTAGCCTCTCAGAATTTAAATCTGCTTTACTATATGAAAAAGTCTGATGTTAGAAAACCACGACACACATCTGGGTTTATACTCCTTCCTATTATATAATTCTAAAATAATTTTTAAAATAGTACACTAATAAGGAGTCCAACACAGTAAACAAGTGAAATCAATAGTTTACATGCTTAATCAGTCATTGATTTATACTGCAGATGGAAGTGAGAGGACAAAATCAATTGAGTATGCTGGCCCTAAGTTTAAAAACGTCTGAAAATTTTGCACAGACATCTTTATGTGTGCATATCATTTTTCCACACACCTGTGTGCAGACAATTGCTAAGGTACTTAATCAAGATGTGTCAATGACAGTTTATCCTACCTGAGTATCTGTCCTAACAAATTACTTCTAATAACTTTACATGACTCACTGACTGTGATCTCTTCTCAACCTTCTCCATCTCTCCAACATGCTTGTAAACATAAGCATTCCCAGAAAATATAGCACAGCTTTAGAGTTTCTCTCTTGATTAAATTTATCTCTCCACAGAGCCATAATATATATAACACAGTCACATATGCATACCTATGTGAAAAGGGATTGTCTTCTAGAGTCACAATTTTTCTCTTTTTTTCTATTTTGTGAGGATGGCAAAAAGGAGCAAAAGTGTAACTGAATCCTTTTCACAACCCAGTCAGTTGCAAAGTTGCCCCACGTCCCAGAATTTAACCAAAAGATAGCAGCCTTCCATTCACTATGCCTCTGTCTCTGTGCTTTGTATGGACAGTTCTCTAAAATTGGTCATAATAAGGAAAACAAAGGACTTTTAAACTACTGTCCTTAGCCTGATACAAATCATTCTGCTTGTTTAATCCAAGGAGGTTTTCAGAATTAAACATGTCCATGATATGACATTACTCTTTGTAGTTCAGAATTTGTGTCTTTGCTTGCTGAAATCCTGTCAGAGGAAGGCTATGCCTAAGAAAGACCACACTAACTTTTAAAAGATCTGACCTGATAACAAAAGAGGAAAAAAATTCCAGAGGCAGAATAAATCTATTATTAGATCATAAAATCTATTTCCCAAAAGAACATGAGATATTTCCCACGGAGAAGGTGCATCGGATTCTGAATTAATACCATCCTTACCAAAAATGTGAAGAAAGACAAGGGCAAACAATAACCCACAGATTGCACAGTTTTTAGTAGCTATAAATATGCACTCTGTAAATATATATCAGCTACAATCTTCTCTATCAAAACATTGTTTAACTCCCTTAACAGCTGTCTAAAACAAGTACAACCTTCCATAGTACCTAATATTTGGAATATAAAAATCAGTGTCAGAAAAAACAAGGACTGCATACAGGGAAGAGTCACATTTTTTAATAGAGCAATGATTTAGAAGTATTAATGTGAGATGAAACTTTAACTGGTCTCATCTTTCACAGATGCCCTTTAAGGGAAACATCTTGACATTTTCTAGCCTTTCCAATTTTGCTATCTTCCACACTGCTGCTTATTGGGGAGTTACTATGCACACAGCTCATATAGGCTGCCTGCATCTGCCAATTTCAACATGCGTGCTATAGCAAGATCCCCAAGATCGCAGGAGGACAGTGTTCCCCCGTTGTCCCCAAGCTCAGTATGTCAGAGAAAGCCCATCTTTTCTCTTGTTGCATGATATCATAAAATGAAGATGTGTTTGTCAACAAGAAGGGTAAAGAGTGGATTACAATAAAATGTAAATCATCATAAATTACAATATCATTTGGCAGAAAAGCAGAAGACGAACTTAATCTCTGAGAAGTTTAGAAGGGGATTATACTGGCACAGATGCTTGTGAGGCAAGACTTGGCACAATTAGCATTCTTATTGTGTCACTCACTTGGTTAGTCCTGCAATGGGGACACCTCTTGAAGGGGTCTATATTGTTGACTCTCTTAGATATAACCTATCTACTAACTTGAATAACACCAATTTGTTTGCTAATTCCAGACCTCATTCTCTGTTGCTACATAAATCTAATTTGATTGATAGTAGGCATGGACAAAAAAACAGTACTAATGATGCTGCAGATTCAGTAAACCCTGTGCAGAGGATAAGGAAATAAAGATTATGAATTTTCCTAGAAAACATACTTAATGTTTATTGACCTGAAGTATCCACTAGCCTTTTTTTTTTAAATAGTGAATGCTGTATCACAGAAGCAAATTAATATTAAGTACTAAGAGGGATCATTAATTTTTAAGATTACTGCAAATTTAAGTACGTCTAATAAAACATACCACAGTTTCTAAAGGCAAATTCACCCTTTAAAAGTGCCCTTTCTAAAGGACATTTTAATATTGCTCCTAAAATTGTGGTAATCTGTTAATTATCCAATTCTGGAATTCAGTTGGGTACTCAGATCTTCTTCCATTCATCTAATGTAATATTTACATTGGGCCAAATTCTGGACTCAGTGAGGTCATCGTGCTGCCATTAGCTTCTATGAAAAAAAGTTCAGTATCTACACCATAAGATTTGTTTAAAATTCATATTTTATGATTTATACTTTTATACTGTCTGCGTGGAAATGACAGACATGCATTTTCTACTAATTGAATTGTCATAGAATAAAGAGGGACGTGCAGGTCATACAGGATATGAAGGATACACAAATTTATTCCAAATCTATGTTTGAGTTCAGTAGAGGGAATTGGGTGAAATGCATTTTCAGCACTGAAATACTCTTGTTTATAGGCATAATTATTGGCAAGGCTCATTTGGTTTGGAAAAAGAATATATATGGGGGAAAATCCCCCCATTAGCAGTTACACTGAGAAATCCTTTGGAATAAAAATATACAGTTCTTATCTCAGCACTCCATGACAATCACAAAGCAGATTCTGTTATCCTTTCACAGATTGTGTCTGTGATGCTAACAGCTAAATATTCTAATAAGAGACTACTTTTCTATAAAGATTTATTTATAAGACCACTGAGCTAGAAAATAATCAGTCATAATAAACTTTAAAATGAACAATTGCAAAGACAGCCTTCGAGCCAATACTGTGTATTAGCTCAAAAAGAGACTGAATTAACTTAAACATTTACTTAATAGTGTATAATCTTTGACTTGCACAGATTTTCTTCATATGGTGTCATCCTCAAAGCCATCTGCTTTACTGAACAATTTCCATCACCAGTAAAAACATAGTGTACACCTTTGTGGTGAAAGTTTTACTAACTGTTATGCTATTATTTTATCCTTATGTTTTTCTTTTTTTTTTTTTTATTCTAACAGTAGCTGTATTAATAATATCTTCACTCCACTTACATTAATTTCCAATCTTATTTGTAGAAACTTGCTTCCAGGCAAAATGTAGCTTCTAGAGAAAAACCATATACAGTCAATATACTTCTTTGGCTTTTCTGTGACTAGAAAGAAAGATGACAAACAGGAAATTTGCAATATATGGGATAACAAAGGGGAAGATCTTTCAAAGCCCAAAGGGAAGGTTAGTCTCCCTGGCTCACCAAAAGCTTAGTTTGATATATTCTCTCTAAAATTTCAGATTCCAGTTCTGCAAAACCATATGTAACTCAACCCCCTTTAGGTAGATCAAATAAAAGACAGTTCCTGTAAGCTGTTCACATGAATAAGCATGAGAAGAATATGCAATAATAGAAGTAAATTCATAGAAATATTCTCCCTAATGACTCATCAATTTATCCTCACACATCTACAGGGTGAACCTGGAGAAGCTGGTAACCCTGGACCTCCTGGAGAATCTGGAACATCTGTGAGTATTTTGGTTTTGCCTTTACTATTAACCTTTATTATGGTGAACTAAGGTATCTGGTAGTGCTTACTTTAGAAAGCATTTGATCAGATCACTTGAGTACTTGTGTATGTTTTCTTCAAATTTTCAGTGAACAACTTATGCCTTTAAAATGCAATTTGTTCCCTTATAATTATAGCCACATCTTGTACTAACACCTAGAGGACAAAGCTGAAGACTTCCTAAGAGAGTACCTATTTTTTCTTCCAAAAGTATTAACTTTGACATGCATGTTTTTCTCTCTGAGGGCAGTTCATTGATGCAAACTGGGTGCAGATGTTGGCACTCGACCTGAGATTCACAGGTTTTTCCAATCTGAGGCTGAAGTCCTGATTTCCATGCCAGCATCTATTGATGAGTAACATTGCCCAGGTCTGAAAAACAGTTTTGCCATTGTAATCTTTTTTTAAACATTCAATTTCCAGATGACATTTCTGTGTTCGTATGTTTTCTACAGGGTCCAAAAGGTGAAAGGGGAGAAAAAGGTGAAGCTGGTCCACCTGGAGCAGCTGGACCACCAGGTGCTAAAGGACCTCCAGGTGATGATGGGCCTAAGGGTAACCCAGTAAGTGAGCTTAATAATTTTAACACAAAGCACTCTGAAGCACTGCTGAAGTTGTGCTACATATAGAACTGTACATAATTTTCTACATTTGAACTAAAATCATTATATGCTTCATAAAATATTTGTGATGATTGCTACCTGCTTGTCAATGGATGACACATTCCTTGTTTTTTTTCCTGATTTATCTAGGGCCCAGTTGGTTTTCCTGGAGATCCTGGTCCCCCTGGGGAACCTGGTCCAGCTGTAAGTAAACTTAAAAAACAGTTTTAGGTCCTAATCTTGGCTTGCACTAAATTCTAGTTAACCCTGCCTCTTCCTTGTCTGGGGATGAGGTCTTGCCTGTAAGATCTTTTGCTTTTCTGTTCATGTATTTCTTAAGGCTTAAAAAAGGTTTAGAAATCTTTAAAAAGTTTTGAAAACTAGTGAACTTAAGAAAATGCTCTGTAGAAAAATAGTGCTCTTATATTTGTATATGAAACTAAATTACTTAATTTAGCTGAATTTTGTATTTTGTTTATTTTCCTGTGAATTCTGTAGGGTCAAGATGGTGTTGGTGGAGAGAAGGGTGAAGATGGTGATCCTGGTCAACCTGTAAGTTGTTTCTGTCATTTTATTTCAGCTGCATGTTCTCTCCTATGCTAAAAAAGTATCTTTTGCCGAATCAGTGGTTTCTATACATTCATAGTGTTAAAAATATTTTCTAAATGGACGCTTTTTCTATTATACTGAAAAATATCTATTTATTTCCTTGTAGAGATAGAACTGCCCATATTATAGTCACAATCAGAAGCAAGAGCTCAATTTCTTTTAGAAGTAACCAATGATGTGTTAAGGATTTGTGCTGGAGCTGCTGAGAAGCACTAAAAATAGAGCAACCCTGAGCATAAGAAAGGAATGCTGCAGCCAAATAATCTTCATTAGCTGACCTGATGAAATGAAGCAAAACCTTGGTGTTTCTATTTTAAGAAAGTTAAGAAGTATCTGAGCAATACCCATATTAAGCATCAAAGTTCTTATATTTCTGTAATTCCCATATTAAAACACCATTAATTTAATTTTTTTATTGCAAAAAGATAGGGTTTCCATTTTGGAAAGTCTCTTTCTAGCTCTGAAGTTCTGATTATCAGAGAATTATCCTATACAGTACAGTTTGAAAATAAAAAATGCTAGTACATTGAACATATGGTTGTAAGTAAGTTATAAACTGGGGTTTACCTGCAAACTTCAGCAAATTAGTATCTGTACGTCTTTCTTAACAGTAAGTACTTTTAGAGTGTTGTGTTCCTGAAGAAAAGCTTATCAAACTGTTCAGCAACCCTGAAATATTTAAGAGTATCCCAGCTTACCAAGATGGAGTAGCCAAATGGCTATCAGCGCATAAAAGATTTTTCAACAGAAAGCCACCCACGGGGCAGCTAGCTCACAGATGTAAGTGAAAGATTTTAGCAAAAGTAACAACTTCAGCACCTGAGAAAGCAAGAAACTTCTTAATGGAGTTAGGCAGTAGGCTAAGACTGTATGTTACTTCTGTGCAGCCACTTTCGGGTCTGAAATGTTTTGTTGCAAACAAGAAAAGAAAAAAAAGAATGATTGCATTTTGTACAGTAACAAAAGCTGTTAAAAATTTCAAAAGACCACCCTAAGAAAGGATTTGTTGAATAAGCAGGTATACTTCTCTGTATATATTTATGGTACTTACTTTCCGTCCATTGCAAGGGGCCAACATATTGCAGATGTTTGTTGCATTTTATAAAGATAATAACTTCATCCTTTGTTACCACCGAGTTTATCATTTTCCACTGCAGGGCCCCCCAGGTCCTTCAGGTGAAGCTGGCCCACCTGGTCCACCTGGAAAAAGAGTAAGTAATTTCTTGTTTTCTCTTGTACATTTCTCTTTCTGAGACGTTACGTTTTAGAGAATTTCAGCTACTTGTTTTCCACGTTGTGACACTCATGTATGATGTTTGAAGTTTCTTCTAAGTAATGCAATGGGAGAAATGAAAAAATAGAAACAGCAGAGAAAACCCTTTTAACATGGGTTACATGGAACATGGGAACAAAAATACATAGGGAAGAATGTATTCCTTATCTATAAATGCACTTTGTCTTTTTATCCAAGTGAATTCAGTGTCCACTAGGGTAAGAATTCAGTGTCTGCTGAATTAGTTTGCTAACAGGAGTGAGTGATTATGGGTAATACAAGACATCATCCTTAGGCACATGACTGCTGGCAGGGAGCAGGAAGAATGTGTCTGCTTTGATGCCTTCAGCCTCTGAAATAAAATATTTTCAATGCAGCTTTTGTGCAAACCTATGTCATCCCCTCTGCATACAAAATTAACAAGCAGACATTTCTGTAACTTATGAAGTCATTCCATTATTTCTAAAGCCTTTGAAGCTTCACAGGCTTTACAAATGTAGCTAATCAAAACAAGTAAATAATGTTACACTTACAGAACTGTAGCAGATGCACCAACCTTTAGGTCTGCTTCAGAGAGCAATTAGCTGCCGTTTTTACACTTTAAAAAACAAGGGAGGGGGCATCATTAAATGTAAGCTGAGAGCTATTTAACAAAATGTGTTAAATTGCTCCATTTAATAGGCTTGAGTGAACTGACATGCCTAATTAGCTTCATCTATTTTACACAATAATCTATTTGCTCCACCAACTTGCAAAACATTTATAATACTGTAAATGATTACGGTAGCATTAGCAACCTTATCACTAGAACTGAAATACAGCCCAATTGAATATTAGTAATTAGTATGTTTGTTCGACATCAGATTAGAACTTCCTGCTTTATTATACAGAAAGGCAGTAGCTCGTTCCTAACAGATTGGATATATTGCATCTGATTGTACCTAGATAAAAAACGCTTTAGAAACACAAATATCGCATCACCTGTGGTTTGACACATTTCCAATTTAGGGAAAATGTATGGCTAGATATTGCCAAGTAATCCCATTCTTGAATTCTGAAGAAAACATTTTGTTGACTCAGATTCTACATTACTTGAGTACCTGAATGTTTCAAGCTTGTAGAGAGTCTGTATTGTATAGATTTATACCAGAGAGAAACGGTGAAGGACTGAAAGCTTCATACTTTGCTGGCAGAATGAACATACAACTGATGAAAACTAATGAAGAGCATTTTTTATGGTAGAATCAATTTCAACAAAAAAAGTTGTAACAAGTATCCTTTCATCCAGAGTAAGAAGGACATATCATTTAAGTAGTAATACTGCTGCCTATTGAGGTGTAGCTCTGGCTATATTACTAGAAAGCAACATTCCACCCCATTTTTTGTTTTTCTGTCTCTGAAATGACAAGCTGGCAGAGCTCAAGATTCATACTTTTAAATCTAGTCCCTTGAACTCCTCAACTGTAGTCTCCATATTTATTCTGGTATTCATTTTCATTCCCCTCTTCCCCTGTATTTTGGAACTGACCTGAACTCAGTTTCACCGCCTGGTCTTAGGAAATTATGTTTATTACCAGGTTTCAGAGTTTTGAGCAATCTGTGTCTAGTATTGCTGGTTACAAAGAGGTTTCCCCAGCTTTCCCTGTGAAACAAATTCTAGTGAAAGACATGGACATAGAGTTTTCCCGTTGTATCTAAGAGACTTCAGCTACAGATACACACTTACAGTGACATTCAACTACCAAGTGAAGGTCAAGAATAAACTATTTTTCCTAGTTATTGATGGGTAATGGTAATAGGATTGCTGTTAGTTGGTGAGATACGTCAATACCAAAACTGTTTTACTGTGGTGCTCTAAAAGCTTTGACAATAAGTACCAGAGCTGTGCAGACTGAGCAAGGGTCTCATGGTCAAGAAGTATAGTGAATTTCTTTTAAGAAATACCACTTAGGAAGTACACGTCAGAACAATAAGCCTGTTCCAGATTCCTACTTTGAAGAGGTAAAATTGACTAGCATGGTAACGACCAGTTAGCTCAAGTCTAAATCAAAACATAAGGTTAAATCTATGGATGAAAGAAATATGGATCATTAGAGCATCCACAAAATGTGTACCCTAATTAATATATTACTTTTCAGACCTAACAATTGCTCTTCCAAAAAATATTTCCACCACTGCCTTTCAGAAAGTCCTCATACCACAGATACACTGGCCTATCCCTTATAAAACTGAAAGTATCTTCAGACCGAAGTCCTATATTCAGATGAATGACTAGATTAAATATATATATTTGTAGGCCAAAACCATAACCTATGAAGGGCAAACCTTGTGACATAATCACTTTGAGAGACTTTATCAATGACTACATATATTCTTGATTTTTTTTTTAAATTTTCATTAAATCATAATTAATATTTTACAGATCCTAACTTCTGAAATGATATGTGCATGTACCAGATCAGATAAATACATGCTCAGAAGGCTTTACACATCTATGTAGTTATGGTGCAAGTAATCATAGTAATTGTGCGTGCAAATCTGGCATGGATTTGTGCACATACTGTTTAGAAAATTAGAGCTATAAAATCTATCAAGGGAAACATATACCTGAAGTGATTTTATCATTAACAAATGGAAGGCCAAATTCTCTAGTTCAATGGAAGAGAGGATCAATGCCCAAAACACCAACTGATTTAAAAATATATATTCATTGGATCAGATTTTCAGGGACTAATTTAGTATTGGCTAAAGTCTATTTTTGAATTCAATGATAAAATGCCTTGTAATGAATTAAAAAAACAGTAATTCTTTTAAAGAGTATCTTGTCCATGAAATAAAAGACTATGCTCAATATTTCCTATATACAAGAATATATATATACCTTGCTTTACTTGGACAGTCAAGACAGGTTTTTATTCTGTATAAATTTTATCCTGGTTTATAACTTTTAATAAGAGAAGATACTAACAATAAAAATACAGGAGTAAATGTTGGAAATATTTGGGGAAAAAATATTTCCCTTGGTTTAAAACAGTTTTCTTATACTTGATAACCCCCAAAAAGGATATAGTTCTAAAATAAAAGGAATGTACTCAGAAGCATTTGCTACTCTTTCTTAGGCAGAAATAGTCAGCTAATGGAATACTGATGGCAGAATGTGAATGAGAATAGCGCAGAAGTAAAAGCATGTCATAATTGTTACTGAAGTCAAACAGAAAACAAAGTTATCAATTGCGTAATACACATTTTTTTTAATATATATATATATGTTCTTTCATAATTATAGATGGGAAAACTTGAGCAATTAAACTACAATATTTTAGTGCTAAACTTAGCATTCTAGCTGGCCAATGCTAACAGTTTTGTATCACCTTTCTGAAGAATGCTCAGCAGCAATTAAATGTAATGTTTCCAAAACCCATATTTTTACGTTAAGCCATCAAAGCCTTATGATGCAAATGAAAGTAAACTTACACTATTTAAAGAAATCTGTTATAGGTACTTGAAAAATTGATCAACTTTCCTAGTATTCCTGATTCAACATAGCATACCAGCTTGCTAGGAAACATGCATTTGTTTCAGTTTGCAGATTTCAGTGCCTATTTAAGCATCTCGCCAAATCAAGACCTCAGAGGCTAGATGCAACGGCTACCACTTCATCAGATGTCATATTTACTTTACATTTATAAAAATATCCAGCACAATAGGCGCTTTGGTAGAGGTAGCCCACAGCAGATCACTGACTTGACTTGTTAGCTATCCAGGACGCAACTCTAGCCTTACTAGTTCTGTCTGATTTAAGAATGGCTGCTCTTCATCAGGACATTTTGCTCTCACTGTGGGCTTTCCATCATCAAATCCGTTGACAAGTTCTTCACTGATGGAAATCAGCCTAGATTCTCTACAAAACTTGAGGCGTTACATGTATGTATATTACACTCCAAGCTGAACAGACAAATAGTCTAATACAGCTTTGGGACTAGGAACCCCTTTTCTAATCCTTTTCCCATTATATGTGTTAAATATTTGTAATATTGCCGCCTGAATTTCTCTATCTGCAAAAAGAGAAAAATGAAACTTGCCAACCTCACACAAGGATGTGGCTTCTGAAGTGTTCTTAAATGTTCTGAAGACAAAATCTGCATTATAAAGTTAACTTTATTGTTGGAGCAATCTAAGACAACCAAGGAGTTCACAAATTGCTATGGGCTTGTCAGTGAGAGTTCTCGGCTGTACAGCTTTCCTGTTGCTCATAATAGCATCAGCTTTGACCAACAGCATACTGTGTGAAGACTGTTTTTCTGAAGAGGTGTAATGTTTTCCAGCTTCTCCTTCCAATGTAGGAAATAAGTGAGTTGTGATCAATGAGAAGTGGAACATCTCAAAAGGCCTCCTGATCCAATGCCTGCTTATCTAGAAATGTAGATACAAAGACCGTATCACTCTACAGTTATGTTGTTACTATTTTTTTCTGAAACTTAATTCTTTGTACATACATCCGGGACTTTTTTTTGTTGTTTTGCCATAGAGTACTGGGTAATATCTCTAGTTTGAATTAATTGATTTCTATCTGACAAATGTTAAAAATAGCACAAGGAAAAGACACCACCAAACAACATACATTCTTAAAACAAATAACATATACAATCAATAAAAATCAACACAGATAGTACTTATTGCTTATGTTCCTCTCAACCTTTCAGTCTGCTAGGGCCATCAGCCGTGTTTTCTGCTGTTTGGCTGTTTTCTTTATTAGAGTCAATCAGATGTCTAGATCACATGCACATAAGGCTCCATATATCAATCTAAAAATGTTAGAATTTAAAGTGCAAGACTAAGATACATTTTTGTTCTAAACTGGAGGGCATACTGTCTGCTTTCAATAACAGAATAGATGTCAATACTGCAACAAAACCAGCCTCTAAATTTTGAGAAGCAAAAGTTTATTTGGTTAGTTGCCTTTATATACAGAGTTGAATAACTTAGAAAAAAAGGAGTTGTTTCTAGGAAGGAGATTTTTTCCGTTTTGGCTACAGCATCATGCTGCCTCAGCAGGGTGCACACACCACTTAAAAATTAAGCCCATTTTCTCTCTTGACTGAAAATGCACAGGATACCTAACAATACGCCAGGTTCCTATCTTAACAGACTGATGAAATGTCATAATGGTCTTCTGTGTTGGAAATCATGTTTTTAGTCAGATGACGGACAGCTATAAACAACAGTTTAAATTATTTTAATGAAATTATGAAATGTGGAAGAGCAGACAAAAATGTCAAATAGGTTCACGTAACAAAAACTGAGGACAAGTTTGTTTCTGTATGAGTTCTTTTGTCTTCTCAGTTCTGCATAAAATGTATCAGGCAATATGTCCAAATTTGAAGTGTAATGATCATAAAAATCACCATGGTAGCTGGGGTGGTGAGGGTGGGGAGCCATGCATTAATTTAAAATTATTGCTATTGAGATCTTTTCTGTCAGTTAAAATTTACCAGACACTCCAACAACTCAAGTGTAGGAAGGTAAGATAAATAATAATGAGCAGTCTTTCTCTGTAGAAGCATCATCTGTGCCATGCCAGCAATCACAGCCTGTTAGAAAGAGCAGTTCATTTAGCTGCTTTGCGCTTGGTACAGCATTGGCACTATTTGATAATGAATGCATCCCCTTTGTTTAGCAATCATGATTCATTGTATTTGTAATTTATCGATCACAGTGTTTTTAGCCCTGCTAATTCAAGTTGCAGCTGTATTTCTAGATTATGCAGAGACCATATTTCTCAAATACAAACTACCACACTCAACCCTTTTCAGTTTCTTAGGTAGGGTAGATTATGATCCATAAGGGAACTTGAGTAAATGGAATTTTCAAGCAGTAAAGACAATGGGCATGTAAATTAATTCATGTAAGAAAAAAAAGTCCTGTTTCTAAAATGTTCCTGAGTTTATTTATATACCTGCTAATCATTTTTCTTGTTATCACGGCAAACTGTGATCCACCCAACTGATTACAACCTACACAAAGGGGTATATGCATCAGAGATTATTATTGGAACAGTAGTGATTTAAATTATTCTTCCTGTTTTAGAGAGTCAGCAATTGGACCACACTGCCCAGGGCTTTTTAGCTCCTCTGTCTTTTGAAGAGGTAAAACTAAGTCCTTTACCACTTACAGCTCTTAAAAATACCAAAGAAAACAACCTGTTGATAACCACAACAAATGACCGAAATCCACTGTGGGTAATTCAATTCATTTTGCATTACATTTGATAGAAAGCCCGAACTATCTCTATTGGCCAAGAGGTTCATACAGTACTGCAGATGTTCAGTTCCACCTGGAGAAAGCTTAATTTCAGAAGCAAATGAATGATCTTAATATACTTCTATGTAAATAGTTATAAAATGTAAATTTCCAGGAATTAAAATAAAACTGGTGGCGTTGCTCAAGGTATGTGCCAATAGTAGTAGATGGTGAAATATATCAGGCTATAGAAAGTTTGGGCTAAATTCAGCTCTAGTATAAAAAATTGCTATTAGGTCAAGCTCTGGTCTAAAGCCCTGATGCTTGACTGGAAGAACAGTTCTTGTCTGTAAAATTAAGAATGTGTTTTAGTGCTTTACTTTTAAGGGCCTGCATTTTTTTGTTTATTGTTATGAAGTAAAAAGCAGTAAATAAATGGAAGTGATTGAATTTTTCTTGTTTCTCATCCTTAAAACATTTTTTTTAATTTCTACATAACAAACTGCTTGTTGCATTAAAGAACACGAGTCTTAGGGAGTAAGTTTTATAGATTCAGAAAATCACCTTGTATTTGATCATAGTCACTTTTCTTTCCCTTTGCTTTAAGCTGCTCATTGCTTGGCAAGAAATAGCTACTTGTAATAAAGACATTTCCCAGGCTAAAAATTAACTTTGTAGGAAAACAGTTGGTCCATTATGTGAGTACCTCTTTTCTAAACTAAGTGTATATATAAAAACTATTTTCAAAGAGTACATTAGATTCTAGATACTGCTTCTGTTCATAACTGAAGCTATGAATATTAATTCCCTGACCTGAAGATCAACCCTTGATGTTTTGGAGGAGAAAAATGTCTTTTTATTTTTCACTGGAACCGTAAGAAAATGAAAGATGGGTGACATCAGCATTAGGTAGTCACAGTGCTGCTGCGACTCCTGTTTTGTGGCCTTCCCCTGAACCTTATCCCATCTCACATCCTCCTGCAGTACTGAGTTCTATCTTCTTAGTCAAAAAGAACTTTCGTAGAGCAATAGCAGGAAACCCGGTACCAAGAGCTATTTGCAGTCAGTGTCATTATTTCATTCCTTACAACCTCTGGTCATGTGATTTTTTTTTTTCCTTTCATATTTACTGGATAATATTAAGTCATGTATCGATTTTTGGCTGTCCAAATGTAATCAAAAGGCTTACTGAGCCTATCCCTGACTTAGAGAATAAAGAAGTATATGCCATTCTGTGCACTGTAGAATGACAGGCCCTTTTGGAATTAGTGGATAAACTACAGTGAATAGATAGAAGCCAATGCAAAGCAAGTTTCAAACTGTTATTGTATATATAAATTAGTATTGTTCTTCTCCTTTTACTTTTATATCCTGTTTTGATTTTTTCCAACCTGTTTATTTGTTTTTAACCGCATCATATCAGAGGTGTTAGGTGATATATATTCTTTTAGATATTCTAAAATCCCAGAAAATTTTATAAAGGGAAAAAGCTGATATGACAGACTGGGATTTTTATCCTGTGAATAAAATGTCAAGAAAGAAATGTAATGTCCTTTTGTTGGCATTTACTAATTATTAATACAGTGGAAATTACACTCTCAGAATTTTTTCACTGGTAATATTTTAGAAAACTGAGATTATGAGCTCAGTCTCCATCTTTTACAGGGACCTCCTGGAGCAACTGGTGCTGAAGGCAGACAAGGTGAAAAAGGTGCAAAGGTAATACGTTCCAGATTTTTTTCAGGAGCACGGAAATGTAAACTATATATAAATGAAAAGTAAATTGCTTATCATGCACTGAGTGTGAAACTTACCAAAGTAATAATAAGTAAACTGTAAAATCCAAATTAAGACCCAGAATTAGTAGCAATACATAACAGAGTACATGGTGGACTCCCACCGGTGCAGGCCCAACTTAGCTCACCCCTGCAGAAAAGGAAGATGAGCATGCTTTGTTGACACATCTTTATATGAAGCTATCAAAATTTTGTTCAGAAAACCATCCTGTGCAGAACACTGTTTTAGAATAGCTTTTAAAAAATGGAGTGGGGAAACACTGCTCTCACTTTGCAGCTTGTGTATCATACAGTGCCAAGCTTAGTCAGCTCTGCTTCTTTGACCTGTTGCTTATGTTCTTTCTAGGGTGAACCTGGTGCAGAAGGGGCTCCTGGAAAAACAGGTCCAGTTGGTCCACAGGGACCTGCAGGAAAACCTGGCCCAGAGTTTTTTATTCCTGGCCCAGTGGTAAGGAGAGCATATAATAATATTTTAAATGTTGCATTTCTTGATATCCTCTGGTAAAGCAAACTTCATGTTTTTTCTAGGGAGAACAAGGTCTACCTGGAGCGCCAGGTCAGGATGGCCCTCCTGGGCCTCTGGTGAGTACCCTTCCTTTCAGTGCCAAAACAGAAAAAGCACCCTTTAAAATATACCATTAATGTGTCTGTGCATTTACAGAAAAATGAATGTACAAGTCAGTTCTTAGCACAAAGTCACTATTTTTCTATGCTGGTAAAATCTGATACACGACTGCCTTCATTCTACTTTAGTAGGCAGCTGTGCTGAACTGCTGTACTCAGTACTGCTGCTGAGTTATACCAGGTAAAAAGTGGAATAAGGCAGTGTAAAACCAAATTCTTGAAATGCCCTGAATAGAATTAAAAATAAAAATAAAATGAATTAAGCTTACAATCAAAAAAATCTACTTCTGTCCCCACATCAGCAAAGCTTAATATCTTAAATCATTTTGTTTCCTTAGCAGTGGTAAATTTTGTACATCCATTGATTTTAATGACTGCTAGTTTAGGGAAACATTATTCATAGGGTAAAAGTTTAGATTGTATCTATTCCTTAGAGAAAGAAAAAATAAATCAGAAATAGGGCCAAAGGGGGACTTCTACCAAAGAAGAAAACATGCTAGTTTTATAAAAATGAACAGCAGCATTGTGTCTGTTGTTCATTGTGGCATTCCCAGGAAATATAATCCATGACCAAAGTGTTTAAAAGGGTCTGAATGAACCAAGCTCCCAGTTTCTAGGGCATCTAGGGCATACTACAGTTCTGCTCTGCGTTAATAATGTAATTAAAGCAAGGGAAGCTTATAGATGACATATTATCAAATTATATCATTGCTTCTATTTACACTTGCTATTTTAGTGCATTTTTTCTAACAAGCTGAAAAAACACCACCGTGAGCACAAATTGCACAATATTGGTGTTCTTATTCAGCATTATGTGCAGAAATTCAAATCTAAACTATATGGCCAGCAGGTTAATTCTTCACATGTCAAGCAAAGGTGATCCAATTTAGTGGAAAGATCTCATATCCCTTGCTCTCCAAACTCACTGAAGCAGAGTTCCACTCTATTATTACAGTTGAGTGACACATTGGGAATAAAAAGCTTCGAAACAAAACACGGACTGTTATAGTTTGGTGGAAAAAAAATAAACAAGTGTTACAGTCTCAAGGCATTTTACAGTTTGCAAGCAGTGTTATCACATCCTAAGTAAAATCCACTTGGTTATTTTGGCCAGAAGAATAACTATGCCAACATATACAAGCAAGTTACTTTAGGAGAATAGGGCAATAAGGAGCTATCCTTCAGAAATGATGTGGTTCTTCAAGGGGAAAAGGAAGGCTGTGAGTAGGAAGCGTAGGAAGGAAATCCTCTGTTCCTTTTCCTATACGGATTTAGAGGATACAGGTCCTTGGGTAGCCCTAATATTGAAAGTTTTTGCGCTTAAGCTATATACATGAACTCAAAATCTTTCAAAGATTTTTTTTTGCCTCCCCAGGGGGAACTCAGGGTCTGAACATCAGCTATAAAATTTCCGTATCAGACTTCTCCAGTATATAAAAATGAAAGTGGAAAAAATGGGGAATTTAAACTGAAATGCTGCATAAATTAAGACTTTTACCCTAAACCAATCTTTCACGTTCATGTGCATATATGAACATGAGCAATTGCCTTTTCTTTCATTGACTAAAACACTTTCATGGGTGAAAGTATTTGGGTAACTATTTGCATTTCCAAAAAAGTTCCAAACACACAACTTCTTAACCTATAAGCAAAGAGTTTCAGAACATATATTTTTATGCCACACACACTAGAAAGATTCTTTTTTTTTTTTTTCTTCCATGAACAGTGATCTGGTGCATAGATGTATCTATTGATCACTTCTGTGTATATAATTATAGATGGTATTACAGTGGCACCTACATGACTTCATTTTTCTCTGTCCCTTAGAAAACAATAAAGAGCAAATAATGTGCTCATTACAGCTTACACTACAGCTCTTTGTTGCCCTTCATTTTAACATTCTAATTTTGTCTGAAGTCTCATGGATAACATATTGCTTGTAAGTCAGAGGTTGGGACCAACGAATTAGAAGCTGCAAGGAAAAGGACTCCCCTGTGCGAAGCCCATAATAAAAATCTCCTCTCCAATGAGCTTATGATGGGACCACCACCATAGTTTTTAAATGATGTGCCCAATTTACAAATAAAATGCATGGGGGACAAATCAGGGAACTGAAAAGTGATCTCCTCAGTTACAATTCCGTGCCGAAATCTAAAAGCCAATGAACAATTATTCAGCAATAATAAGCATCCCTTTCTCACATGTCAGTCACCAGAAGCCTCCAAATACATCATCAAAAGATCTCTCTTCCAACATTTGAGAGCTTAAATACTCAATTCAAATCTGAAGCTGAGTGTATTAACGAATTATAAACTCCCAAGTGCACAGCTTCCTGTCAGCTCAACGAGAACTTTTTTTAGATGTATTGCTGCAACTTAAACTTTATTTTGTATTTCAAGAAAGTAAAGTTTATGTGTAAAAGTTGCTGAGGTTAGGTCTCCCTCCTTACCCTCCCTCCCTCCGCAGCAGACTGCTATCAGGAGAAGAATATGAAAGCATATCTGCAGTAGACCACAACACACTGCAGGTGAAAATGTCTGATTCTGTATTCCAAAAGCTTAAAAATTTCATTCATGAATTATGTATTTGCCTAGGCTTTTGCATCTAATGATATCCTGAAGTAAAAATGGAAAGGATACGTACGGAATAGTATTTTGTACATGAAGTGTTATGGCACTTTTGAATCTGTGCCAGGTTGAAAAGGTCACTTACTACTGCTATCCATATCATAACTTCACAGATGTCCCCTGCCAGCAGGAGACTAGTAGTGATGAGATACTGACTTAGTCTAGCAGCTCTACGCCTAATGCATACATGTTCAGTGTGAGATTAATAGCCTCTGAGAAATGAATGCCTTTTCTGTGCTTGCATATGCGCTGCATGGCCTGAATTTTTCACCTTATTCTGTACAAATTACACAAAACCAGCACTGCCATTCTTATGAACCTCAGAAGATTTCTCAAATCGCTCAAAATTCTTCTAAAATTATAAATAAGGATTAAAATAATTTAAAAAAAAAAAAAAGCTGGAGAAAAAAAAAAAACCAAGGAGATTTTAACAAGCTTCATATATAATCTTTTTCTGTGCCATCTATCCAGCTATATTTTTGACTATTGGTAAAATAGTAGCTTTAATGGATTGCTCTTATGACCCCAGTAAAGATAAAAAAAGCACTGTCAGGGAAAAGAAGCTTGTGTCAAGTTATAACAAGATTATTCTGTGTTTTTTGGAAGGGATGTGCAGAAAGTAAGACCTATCCATGTGAATGTGTTTATCCTTCGCAGTAGTTTCCCAGGTAGCAAGACTGCAATGGAGTTTTCCAATAGATTCTCTAAGCATCAGCTTACATTGGAACCACCTGAAAAAAAAGTGTGTTTTGGATTGTCCCCTCCCCACACCCACCCCAAAAATATGGAAGGGCTTCTAGAATGGTTCTGTTGACCCTATGTTGGTTGTTCACAGCTCTGCCTCCTGCCCCAGCATATTTCTGTTTACAGAAATCTAGCTGCATGGAGTAATGTTTAGGGACAACTGCAAATAAAACTTAGAGTAAAAAGCATTTTTCACTCAGTTTCATAAAGTAACATATGTCTTTACTGTGCTGCAGAAAGGATGGCTTGTAAATACAAATTTAAAATTTTAAGTTGCATATATGATGTGAACCATGTAAGTACCTAAAAAGGTATCACTTTAACACCTCTATAAGGTAGGGGTATTATCTCTATCCAACAAATGAGGAGTGGAGGCCCAAAGAGACTAAGGCAGTTCCTAAAAGCATTTAGGATTGCCCAGACTAGTATTGCAAAACCTAAGTAATTTCTGTAACTAATCACATTTACAAAAGCAACAAAGGACCAGAAGCTTGTACGTGTCAGTGGAGCTAGCACACCTAGATCACCTTAAGTAAACTTGCAATGTTGAGTAGATAAGACTTGAATATTTAGAAAATATAGATTTAAATGCATTATTCATGCTCATAAAGGAATTTCAGGTGGCAAGTCAAGGAAACCATAATCCTAAGACAACACCCCAAGTACTGAAACAAAATATGAGGTAGTTCTCCGACAAAACAATATTGAGGAGCAGTTGTTACAGGCATTATTAGCATTTATATTCTGCAAAAATCTTACTGAGCTGTAGTAAACTGGGAGAAAATAAATTAAGAGGATGCTTTCCACTGTCTTATGAAAGAAAGGGCTAACACAAGGAACTAAAATAAGGTACAACAGTTAAGGTGGAAGTAATAACTGAAAGCATGTAATGTAACCACAAGCAAAATTAGGCTAATCAACAAAAAATTATTTGAATTTTTTTTAAATATCACTTGCTTCACTGGATGCTTTCAGTGCTGTTTAAGAATTTAGTTGACCCTCTGCTTCATAGATTTCTAATCATACAATTCTTTATAGATTTCTAATTATAAAGTGATTTAAATGCTACAGTGGCATCATTATGCCTTTTTAAACATACATTTCAACTTTATCTTGGGGCCTAAATCACATGCCATTAATTACAACCATCAACCACTGAATGACTCTGTACTTTGACTTAACACTGCCTTTAATAATATTTCAAGAAAACATGATCTGTGCAGTATGTTAAAACTTATTTTAACATTACTTCCCCTGATTTATTTAGGGTCCACCTGGCTTGCCTGGCCTGAAAGGAGACCCAGGTTCCAAAGGAGAGAAGGTATACTTTATTCATTGTTTGTGCCTTTGTAATTTTGATCCAGTCTAAAAGTCTGTATAAAATTAGCAGAAAGAAACACTAGGGGTTTTGTATCAGAAAGCAAGACAACTTACTGTGTCTATCAGTCAGCTTCCCATAGCCTTGAGAGTAATGAAGTTTTAAGCCACATCTGATATCCTGGAGATACATAGAAAGAAAAAGATTACTGCCTCTGTGGTAATCAATTGACCAGGTGATTCTTCCTTGCAATGAAAATCCCAAAGACACTGATGTAAAGAGAACTGTTCTACAAAAACAAAATAAGTAGAAATAAAAAGTATTCGAGATTCTTATTTTAAGACAACAAAATGTAAATATTTAAAAGCTATAATACTTTCTTTTGAAATAATGGATTGAGGCATCCGGAATAGTATTTTCTAATGGAGTCCCAACAATTTATTGCTTGCTTGTGTATCAGAGAAAAACTGTATAGAGAAAGGGATACAAATATGATTGTATCTTGTGAATTTCAGTTTTTGTTTATGTGCTTGGATCAGCTGTTTATATAGCTATATTACATGTGGGAAAAAATGCGCAACTCTGTAATATGCTTATAGCATCTAAATGTGAAAGTTGGTATGAAATTTGTACCCACAGGTATTGTTATTTCTGTATCAGTTTCAGTAAGGACTATGTTGCATTTAGATCTCTTTCACTGAATAAGTGGTCACAGCTTGCAAATAATCTCCAAGTCTAAAGGCCAACTAATAACAATGAACATGCTTTCAGAATAATTTGTTTTCAGGTTAATTGTTGTCTAGCAACAGTGATGACATTTGAAAGCTCTAATTTGTGTGTTTGCAAAGCACATTTACTTTATATATATTGAGTTTTAACTATATTTTCTTCTATCTTGTTTAGGGTCATCCTGGATTGATTGGCTTGATTGGACCTCCAGGAGAACAGGGTGAAAAGGGTGATAGGGGTCTTCCTGGCCCACAGGGATCTCCTGGAGCCAAGGGTGATGCAGTGAGTAAAACATACTTGTGTTTTCATTCAAGTTCCATGCAAGCAAAGAGTACGTATTCCAGTCTTTCTTTCAGAGACATAAAGGTGCTATAAACATGTAACACCCAGAGCCTCCTGCTAGAGGTTAAAACTTTCCTAGGCATTGTACAAACACAGTGAAGTTAAACAGCTTAACTGTACTGAGATCATAGAGTGTTTCAGAAGATGAAGGAAACACATACACCTAAGTTAGGGACGAGATAAAACTAGCAGCACCAATCTCCTCATGTTTATTAACTTCCTTTCTCCTAGTTATTAAGCCATGTTTTAAGGCACTATGTAAAAAGTGAGGTTTCCAAGACAAACTGAAGGGGAACACAGTCGTGACTATAAGTACTGCAAGTGTAAACAACTCAAGCTGTCAGATAATATTTTAAAGGTACAAACTATTTTGGACTCTAACAAATGGCCTAAATCAAAACTTGTCAGGGTTGGACACTTAGTAGGACTACCTTTTTCATAGATATGGATTTTTTTAATCCAGTCCAGTATGTAGAATACTTTAGTTCTGTACTTAGTCTCTTCTTCTTTCTTAGGGAATTTCTGGTCCTGCTGGTCCTCTTGGACCCCCTGGTCCTCCTGGTTTACCTGTAAGTAATTTCATCCAGTCCTCCTGTTCAAAACACTCCCCTGTTGTGTGGAATATACTCCAACTATATTTGTATGTTCTTGCCCGTAGGGTCCCCAAGGTCCAAAAGGTTCCAAAGGATCCAGCGTGAGTAATTTTCCTCCATATTTTTGGTTCTTTTACTTATCTTCTCTGTGTGTGGTTTTTTTTAACATTGTGTAGCATGGTCAACACTGCATTTCTTTCATTGCTTTATAGGGTCCTACTGGACAAAAGGGTGACAGTGGGTTACCCGGTCCACCTGGTCCTCCAGTAAGTAAGAACTCTTATTTGACATGCATGCACATTACACTGACATGACGACCCTATTCTGACACAGGTAGAAAACACCATTTGTGAACTTGCAGATAAGAAAAATATTAATGATTGTTTGAAAATTCATTTTTCAGGAAACACAGATCCACCAGACACAGAAATACATTGTCTGCACTGAAAAAGCCATTAGAAACTTAAAAAAAAACCAACACCACAAAAACCCCCACAAACAAACAAAAAACCCCCCTGCAATAATTATTTAATGTCTTATATTGAAGCGCAGGAAATGGAATGATTTTGGTTTCCCCCTGTTAATACTCTTCTGTTTCTACTATTTCTTTTTCATATCGTAACAATCTAAAATGAAAACAGTCTAAATCTGAATGAAGTGTTTCAATTTCTTGAAATTAAATATTGCTTTATAGACCCCAAGTGGAATTTTAAAGTTTTATCATAGGAAACATCCACTGTTTTCATTTGTCATAGGCTATGCCTGCGCTTGAGGGAATTGCCAGGGATAAAGAGACAATTGCAAGTCAGTTCTGCACACTTAACTTACGTGAGGGCAGCACACTCTTCCCCAACCAGCAATGTAGTGGGAAGAGTTTAGAGCACAACAACGGTTTGGCCTTCTACAATCATCTTTTTCTGCAAGTAAATCAAAGCACATAGGCAAAAATCTGAAGGAAATAAGTGAAATAAAGAAATAAAGAATTTGAAGAAAGCCTACAAAGCATCTCCAAGCCACATTCTGTGGTCTTCCTCTGTGTATTTATGCAGCTGAAAAACAAACAGAAAAGATAACCAGATATGTTGTTTTCCACTCAGGGCCCTCCAGGTGAGGTAATCCAGCCGCTGCCAATCCAGTCACCCAAAAAGACAAGAAGATCTCCTGATTACACGTTATCTGATGCTGGTGATAATATTCTGGATTATTCCGATGGCATGGAAGAGATCTTTGGTTCACTGAATTCACTGAAGCAAGACATAGAGCATATGAAGTATCCAATGGGCACTCAGAATAACCCAGCCCGAACTTGCAAAGACTTGCAACTCTGCCACCCAGACTTCCCAGATGGTATGTTAATATTGCATGACAAAGACAAACGAGGCTGAAGTTATGATCTGCTAAGATACTTTGGCAGAATAATTAATTATTGGTAGATGGTTAATATAGTTACCCAATAAATACAGTCTCATTAAAGCCATTTTTGCAGGTATAAAAGTTTATAAAATGTAAGAAAGAGATGTTGTCTTGGTAAAAGACAAAATTCTTTAAATACATAACCTGATCTGATTTTAGATTTAAAACTTTTAAAAGTGCTAAATAAAAAAACAGTTATTGTTTTGAAAGGTGGGCCTTGCATTTCCAGAACTATCCAAACAGAAGAGGGATGAAAGATTGATGCTGTTTAGATCAATGGAAAGTAAAATCACGAATGTCAGCATGCTGGGATAGCTAATAGCTTCTTTTAGAAGAAACGAGAATTATTTTAGTAGATGTATACTTCAGCTTAGCATAATAATAAAAAATAGCATTGGTATTATATGAGATCTAGTATTGATTATGACTCTCAAAAAGTTTACTATTATTTTATCCTTAGAAACAGTAATTTATTCTACTGCATGACCACTGTTTGTTCTATATCATTCAGCAAACAGACATGCAAGTTCCTCTGATACTGTTTAATGTTACTAAGTACTAGCTTAATAAAATGCAGAGTAGTATGAACAAGACACTGTGTTCTGAAGAACTATCTCGATTTAATTATTCTTCATTGTTTTCTTCTTTTTTTCTAACTAAGCTCACCCCTCTGGAAAAGTTTAAATGAAAGCCAACCTTCACAGAGTTTTCATCTTTTCATATTTTTTTCGATTGCAATGAGTATTTTTCCCAGTTCAATGTAGTATTTTTCTGGTTTTAAATGGGAGGAAGAATAGATTTTGACAGTTAATAATATTTTATTGCCTTCTCTCTAGCTAGATAAAAACAGATGGTTGCCTTGAGGAGTAGTTAAGCAGTGTATGTGCTATATGAAAAGTATGTATTTTACTATTCAGTACCTCTACAATAATGAATGGTTTTTATAGAACACATTCACCTTCTTCATTTACCAGTATTTGCTTATTATTTGGAGCTTTCTTCGTATCAAAGTAATCTTTTTTTGGATAAAATAAAAGTAAATGCATTCATTAAAATACAGAATTTTCCAGGGACAAGATTTACAGGTAGGAAAGACTGTTCTCAATAAACAGAGCCTGAATCAATAGAATTTTAGAATACCATAAATGCTTTGTCTCTGCCCTGTATTCAGAAGACAGAACCGGTGAAAGGATTTGTCATGCCTCTTTGAAACCTCCACTATTTGCTTGAAACTGGATTAGAACAGTAGTGTCAGAAAATCATTTGCTGTCCTGCTGTGAAACTAGCTGGAGATAAGGACCCATATCACAGAAATGATCATTATAATTAAAATGGCAGATTTTAAAAAGTGCTGATTTTTAATGGGCCTTGGATAGACTGCAGCTCTCTCTCATCCCCAGCCTTCATTCACCCTAGCATTGTAGGGCCTGAATTCTCAATCATGCCAGTCTGGTAGGACTGCTGAAACTATGGGAAGCCTCATGCCAGTTTTAACTGTCTTTCCCACTATGTCACCTAACCAAGCATTAGTTAAGGTGTTTTTATCAACTAAAGCAGCCTGAAGTTTCACTAGTGTTGCAGCTTCGCAGCATCTTTGCTTGAGGTATATCTCTCTCAATGGAAGCTTTAGGTACTTGTGCCAGCTACAACCTCACCAAGCCCTGGGCGACCAACTTTTTATGTAGATAGGTATGCAAATGACTCCAGATTTTGCTCTCTGACCTAAGCCATAGCTTATTTCTGCCCAAGACTGCCTCTGCTCTGTTTTTGAGAGTGCTATCACGACAGGCACAAATTATCCTTCTAGCTGAAATACTGAAATGGCCAAATTGTTGAGACCTGCAAGGTATGTCTCACACGTAATGTCCTTCCTTCTCTAGACTGAGGTCTCCGCAGTTCCTCCAAAACCTCAGCAGTATCCTGCAATACATTCATGGTTTGAAGTAAAATTAAAAAGGACACAGATAAAAATAGACTTTGATCCTGGTGTTATCTTTCATAAACAACAACAGCAAAAAATCACAAGGCAGAAAAGAAAGGGTTGCTTTTTCATCATTCAGATAAAATAATTTTGCTACAAACTTTGGAGGACCATTAGGTAGCAGTAAAACCTGTACCTTCAAATACCATTTCTACTATATAAGGCAAATATTTTCTCATTTGTTTTAGGGGAATATTGGATTGATCCTAACCAGGGCTGTTCTGGAGACTCCTTCAAGGTATACTGCAATTTCACAGCAGGTGGGGAAACTTGCATCTACCCAGATAAGAAATCTGAAGGAGTAAGTACCAATCTGTGTTTTCAGTTGGCTGTTGACAGATCCTACTATGCGGTTGCAATGTTGAACTAAACAGGATAATTATACTGTCACATTTTCATATATCTGTCTTTCTGATTACATTGAAATTTGCATAAATCTGAATGAAGTGATAAAATGGTACATAGAGTTAACAAACAGCATTTTCACTCTTTAGCTTAGGGAATTGATGCACCTGCTTGCTAACCTTTCACTGCATTTCAGAGCGCAAAATAGCTGTGCAGCCAGTTGAAATGCATAATCTAGCATTTGACACCTAAAAGCTAAACTCTTACTGTGTTTCTCTTGTAGGTTCATTTATATCTATTCATTTATACCTATGCAAAGCAGATGTAAAACACTATGTATTAACAGTGTCCTCACTCATTGTTATAAATTACCTCTGATGGGGCACATGGTGTAGAGGAAGGCTTTCTAAAAGCTTGCCTAAATGAGAGAGATCTATCAGCATCAACACCAGTGAAAACTTTAATTTAGACACTCTTCACAGGAACAATTTATACCAGCAGTTTACCTGAATCTTAACAGATGACAACAGTCTCCTTTAAATAGAACTAGCTCTCTTTATAAGCAATCACCTTGGATTCCATTTAAAGTAACTAATCTGAAGGCATTCTATACAAGAAAAACATCCTATTTTAAAGCTTTCATGAGGCTGAGATCTCAGAAGGAAGAACCATTCTTTACTATCTGATGTGAAATTTGTCCCAGATAACGTAAAACTTTCATATCTGTTAACATATGTTTTAAATACTTCTACCTCTGCTGTTTTACCACACAGGTTAGAATTTCATCATGGCCAAAGGAGAATCCAGGATCTTGGTTTAGTGAATTTAAGCGAGGCAAACTTGTAAGTTGTCACTGCAACATGACAGTTATTCACAAATCAAGTACATGTTATCAGTGATCAACAAATCCCAAGGAATTTTATAAATGTTTAGATAATGAAAAGACTTTTCAGTTCCCTAAATATTAGAGCAGCTTTATACGGCCTCTTGCCACTGAACAGCAGGAGTCCACTCTGTATTGTCCCACAGTGATCCCAATGCACAGATGGTGGTGAGGATCTGGCTTCTGGCAGACCACACATCACCACTGAACATTAGTAAAGCAGCTGGAGCACAGATCCCCTACCCCGTTCTAGGTAACTGGAAATATACTGAGTATGCAAAGATGAGACTGCAGGCTGATATAACTTTATAATTAACTAAAAACAGATTCCCAAACAGACTCTGCTGTTTTACACTATATGGTAGGAGTAATTCTGTGTCTTCCCCACTAGAATGAAGGTAAAATATGTAGCTCTTCATCCTAAATATATTCCTACAACATGAAAATCTATTTACTGAGTGATAGCTTCACTGAACTTTAAAAGACCATAAAATGTTATACATTGGTTGATTTTTTATTAAGGACAGTTGTGTGGTTCTTTTGCATTTTAACAAAGGAAATAGATAAATATTCACGTAACTTCCTGTATTTTCCAGCTTTCCTATTTGGATGTTGAAGGCAATTCCATTAATATGGTCCAAATGACATTCCTTAAACTACTGAGTGCCTCTGCCAGACAAAATTTCACTTACAACTGTCATCAGTCCGTAGCTTGGCATGATGCATCATCTGACAGCTACGACAAAGCGCTAAGGTTCTTAGGATCGAATGATGAAGAAATGTCTTATGACAACAATCCTTACATCAAAGCTCTTCACGACGGCTGTGCAGTAAGTAGAGGTTCAGAAGAGTCTTTACGAAACCAACCTGTCAAAGTAGAAATCAAACAAATTCATTTTTTCACAGCTTTCTTCTGAGAAAAGCTTTCTAAACACTTTATTTTTAATGGACTGCCTTTTAATAGATTTTTAACTACAGTACACTAGTCCCTTATTCAATTTTCATATAGGTACCAAAAAAAAAACACCATAAGCCAAGCAACAGAAATGGAACAAACCTGGCATGGATACAGGCTGTCAGCACCAATGTGCTGAAACTAGACTATCTGCTAGCACGAGCGCAGAATAAGAGAAGAACAGAAGCAAAAAAGCATAATCAGGGGAGGCAACCCATCAGCAGAATATATTTATACTCAAAATCAAGGCATGCGTAGACAGAATACTTAGTGAATACAGTAAAAACATGTATGAACTAAGCCATACATACATACCCAAACATAGTAAATTAATTGCATAGTTTGATATGTGACTTTGTATTTCCTTTTCTCATTTTTTGGTAGTCAAAGCCAGGCGAAGCTTGTGGATTGTACCTTTCAGAATCCTCTCTTAGCTTGGCTAAAATCCCTGAAGCTGTCCAAACATGGATCAGCTCTCTGACCACCTCTCCAGCAGGGTCTTTGTAGGCGTAGCAACTATTACCTCTTTTCAGAAACAGAATGGTTTGTACTGAACACTTTGAAACAAACACATCAAAGGAGCAAGTGACAGTTGAAGCCTCATTAATTATTTTGCGTTTTGATATGGGAGCGTTTTGAAGGCAGTTCCTGAGAAGTCAGTGATACAGAATCAGAGACCCGAAAGTGCCAGGATACATACCTGGCTCTGAGACAGAGATGCAGCTCAGGTAGATACAGAATCTCCTCCCCTCAGTAATGAGATTCTAATACATAACTGCATCATGTCAGCCTTTCTGTATGTCCTGTATATTTATTTTGCTTTTGTTATCCACAGTGGGCGAGTGTAGAGCTCCAGAGAGAGCTGGAAGTGATTTAGGGTGTAACCCCATCACTAAACTGAGAACATTTAGACCTACCAACTTGGATGCTCATGTAAACTCCAAGACCCTGGCATAGCTGAAAGGGGTCTCAGCAAGATATAACAGACCATCTGAAAGAAGTGCAGTCCTGATAACTAACATGAAGACTTGGGTGGATGATATTTAGAAAAGGGAGAGAGCTCCTAACAAAGGAGAGAGCCTTTATAAGGAAGTAAGGGTGTGCCTTCAAACCTGGTTTCTAAGTGCATCAGTTGGCAGTCCTGTCAGACTAGTCAGACTACTACCTTCTTCCATGTCCAAACAGCTGCTGTAGTATTTTGTGAGACAGTCTTTCTTCTTAGAAGGGGATCTTTCTTCTGTCTTTCAGAACTAATTAGTGATTTCTTCACAAGGAAGACATGCACACTGCTATGAGAATATTGTTATTATTTATTCAATAGTATAGATGCGAACTCAGAATTCTCTACGAAACATTTAATGTCTTAGATAATTTTTCGTATGTAGGCCTATTTTAGTAAGTCAAAAAGCTATGGGCCAATCTCTTTCTAAAACCAAAAACATTCCATGTCACATTTTTAAAATAAAATCCTAAGAAAACATAAATTTTAGAGTTTGTAATATCTGGTGCATGAGGGGGCAATAATTTATAAATTCTACACTTGAGAGATAACCTGTGAAGATCTACAGCACACACTTGCTGCTCTGATATATAACCATGTTTGCTTTTTTTGCTTCTTTTTTAACAGTCAAGAAAGGGCTATGCAAAGACAGTGATCGAAATCAACACGCCCAAAATAGACCAAGTGCCTATAGTTGATGTGATGATCAATGACTTTGGTGATCAGAACCAGAAGTTTGGATTTGAGGTCGGTCCTGTCTGCTTCCTTGGTTAAGCTTAAGACAAAATCAGATCAACAAAAATGTTGCACTTTGGTGCTACCAACCCACTTCATGCCACATGCAAGTTTTGAATAAGGATGGCATAGAAAATATGTCTTGCTGTGTATGTATGTCTTATCTAGAAAGTAATTGTTGCCCTTGTAGGGCCAGAATCACATGACTTAAACTTGTTTTGCAAAGATGCTGTGGCACAGACAGACAACATAGGGCTCACTTTAGGAACACCCCCCTTTGGATTCATTTGGTGCTGTAAAAAAACAAATGACATGGTGCTCCTTCCACTACAACAAAGAGGTGTTAAGAAAGTGTTTAATAAACTGTAATTATTCTGTGTACAGTACTATACTGTTATTTCTCTGTCCATTTCCAAAACTTGCATGTGTCTCTGAATTGCATCTGGCTCTTATTTTATAATCACAAAACTAAATTGTCAATACTGTGTATGTATTCTGAAAAAGTAAAGCTGTAATTGCCAGTGAAGCCAACTCCATTTCTGATTAATAATAAAATCCCTTTGTATATATTGTTGTTGAAGAGCTTTGTTATTTGAAGTCGCCAACAAAACTTAAGGTGGCAAAACTGGAAGATCTTGAGCAGCACACTCAAACAACTCTTTTCTGCTGATATCACTCTGTGGTGATGAATTTCAATAGTGAAAGCACCTTCAAAGGTGCTGTGTTCCATGGTGCTATACCTCAGACTTTTTCTTTTCTAATTCCAGAATTTCGTAAGATGCATGTATATACCTAAAATAAACAAGTTTATATTTTTGGGCGGGGAAAATGTGTAAGAAAAAAAACAACTACTGTGTAAGAGATCTGTTAAAAATCTGTGTGAAATAAATCAGTCATATAGCTTTCCTTTTTTTTTAAAATCTCATCTGAATTTGTTTCCATTGTGCTTATTTGGTCTGCATAAATATTAAAACTGGATTCTAAACAGTTATTTATGGATTTTTGCAGTGTTTACATAGATTTTTGTGTAAGCAATAATGGATGTTTCCTTCCTGAACTCAATACTAAAAGTTCCACAAAATGGTCCTATAAAATATTTGCCCATCCCATTAATATGAACTACTTTTTCCTGTTATTTCACCTGAAGGCCAGGGATGCAATATGTCTAGGTCATGTGATTCTAAATAGTTGCTAAGCAACATACGAAGGGACTGCTTCCTACAGAGCTGTCTTTGACCCAAACTGTTACAATTTGCTATTCAAATCTCACAAAAAAAAAAGTTGGTTTGGCCTTCCCTCTGAACATTTTTATTCAGGTAGTTGGAAGTAGAAATTACATTTTAGCTTTACAACACAAATCCTTTTGTAATTATTTTTCATAATATATGTAAGACTTGAAAAGAAATGTTTGTTTCTATTTCTTATAAATTGTTAAATTAAATAGTACTAGTTTCTGCTGGCTCATTTCCAACTGGTATTTTCTTACGCACGTTTTACATGTAAAAGTGAGATTTCAAAAGTCATCTTCTTGCTGTTCATACTTTCTTTTACTTTTGAACCAAAGTTTGTCACCTCAAAGAGGAAAATACAAATTTTATTAATAAAATCAAGTCTTGTCTACCTGGGTTGGTCATTCTCTTTTTTCAACGTACAAAACTCACCCACTGTTATTACTGTAAGTGCACTCTGCTTCCAGACTCAAAAAAAGTGATCTTACTACACGTCCTGGCAAGCACGGGGCAACAGCACTGGAAAGGGAAGTGTTAATAGAAAAGATGCTGATCTGGCCATTGGCAGTATGCAGCAAGGCTGATAATTTCACATTTAGTTTGTATGGATTTGTAGCTGCAGCAGTCCACATAATACTATCAAATACAAGATAGGAACCCGATATCCCTTCCCCAGCCACTCTCTTACAACCTATAATGTCTGAGTGCTTCACAATCTTGTGCTTATCCTTGTAGGATCCCATAAGGTAGGCAAATGACCCTATTTATTGATGGGAAATGGAAGACAAGAACTAGACCAAGACCTAGAAAATACTGGAACACAAAATTTCCAGTACCTTGTTTTAGATAGTGGAACCAGAACTGGTGATGGGTCCAAGCTAGAGACATGACATATGTCACCTGGGGCCTCCTCCAAAACGGTTTATATTTTTTTAATCTGCTAACTGTTCTTTATGAACTCTGGTTACGTCCACAATAGCTGTGAAAGCAGCTCCAGTAAGTTTGGCAGAGGAGCAGCTACTTTCTGCTGCTCAAGTGGGCTAGGTTAAGTCAGGTGCTAGCTGTTCAACCATATCTAAAAAAAAACCACTTCTGGGTCAGGTGCTTTAGGGTGATTCAGGTAAAAAAACTAAAGATACTTGTGATTTGGCAGAGTCAGGATTAAGCTGCAAAAGAGTGGTGTTTCTAAGAGTGCAACGGTGTATGCAAGAAGCCACATGAACGCAGGTCTTTCCAGAATTAGTCAAACTATCTTGCCAAGGTTCATGCTGACAACATCCCAAAGGAGGAAATGAACTTGAGTCTTCTACACCTCTCAGGCAAGGACTCGTCAGGTTTATTCTTTAGCCTTTCTTAAAGGCCTTAGCCAGGTACCTTACTATTTATCCTTGTCATGAAAGCAACTCACCACCGCTAGTTATTCTAACTCCTCTTTGTCCCTTCTCTGTTTCAATGTGCTGTTCTTGTTCTCTCAAAGTTTCTGATTAAAGGGGAAAAATTGCCATTATATATCCTTGCCTTCAAGCAAAAATTATGCTATTTATTTTTCCCCTCAACAGAAGTCTCGTATTAGCAGTGTTTAAAAAAAAAAAAACCAAACCAAAAAGAGCACTCTTCAGAACAGAAAGAAATTTCACATCTAAACTCACACATTAGTCTTTCTGTGAAATAAACTTCGGATTCTGTAGTCAAATCCTACTAGCCATAAAAGCATAGAACCTCAGATTCATCATACGCTGTTATAAAAAAGAAATACCCATTCCAAAACTATGCAAGCTACATTCCTTACTCAACCAAGCCCATAAGAAAACAAGCATCAATATTTTTCACGCCACAAATTAAAAACTTGTGTAATCACAAAAAGATTGAAATTGCTATATGACATCTGGATTTTACCTCTAGAAGCTGACAGAACGGAACTTGGATGTTCTGTGATCTTGAGGTTTCACCCTACCTCAGAGCAGACTGAGCAGTTTTTCTTGAAAGTTTGCTTCGAGCCTCTCTCTAAACAGAAAAGCCATACTGGAGATGGTGTACGGTTTCTTCACTGCAAATACAGATGTTGCTGTCATGCTGCATGGAAACGGAGTAAGTAGGCACACAACAAACACAAGCCAACAAATATTACCGACTGAGGCAATGTTCTGTCCAGAACAACATGGACATACGACAGAGATTTAAATGACAAGCTACATCTATAGAGGTATAAACTGTCCTGTGTGTGCAGGTGTAGTTTCTTCTCTCTCTCCTTTCTTTTTTCTAATTCAGGATAGGACAATATCAATTCATCATGATTGGCACATCTCTTGGAAGACTTCATAAAATGTAATGAAGGGGTTTTTTTCCGTCTACGTAGGCAGTCATTATGGCTAACATCAACAGTCACCTTGTGACACAAAAAGCTACCGTTTCAAAAAATAAGCACAGTTATTTGCTTAAAAGTCTTGCCCTTGGGAACAGCTTTGTTAATGTTAAAATGAAGCTTCACATGCTAATGACTGATAGGAGATGCCTTAACAGCAATTGATTTTCTATTACAAGCACACTCCTTTTTCTGTGAAAGAACATCTTCTATTGTACATGCACCAAAAATAACTTGAAAATGACAAAGACAGGATATTAAATGTCATGTCTATTATATGTACCTGGAAAGGTGTCTTATTTGTGTTCCTCTTCTAAGAATATAAATTATCAAGGAGGTTCATTGTTAGTTTGGTAAAAAGCAAGGCCAAGATTATTGCAAAGGAATAGACGGCTCTAAAGCTATTTATTCATGTTGTTTTCAATAAGGACATCAAAGATTATTACAGTGGAGAAGGGTGCAAGCATACAGATATTCAGACATGCTGCTCTAGCCAAAATTGGGCTTGTTTTATTCTCAGCTATGTGAATGAAGGCTCTGTTCTAATGAGAGAGGATGGAGCCAAAGCCTACAATGCTACCATGAACATTTTGTCTAGGTTCTCACAGGAGCTTTGCCAGACCTTGACTTTGTTTCCAGTTTCTCAAGGGTGGAGAAGTGATCTCCATCAAAACACATCTAACTTCAGTAAGACAGACAGGACTTGTTAAGAATTCAGCAGTGGAACTGAGATCTAAGTGTCTTCTCTGCTTCCTGGTATGATCTAAGAAATCTTTTTTTTTTTTTAACATCAAAAAGACATTGTAGCTAAATCTTGCTAAAGCATAAAAGAACTCCAGCTTGCACAGTGATTAAAATGGGGATGAAAATTAAAATTCAGTCCATCCAATATGCTGCCATTACATTATACACTACTAAAACATAATTTATATAAACAGGAGATGACCAACGGCCCAGTCATCTGATAAAATCCACAAATAAGAAGTCAATGCATCTGTTTTCTCTTCCCTTTGTTGATGGTGCCAGTTGTTCTGTTCAAGTCCAGAGTTTACTCGCCAGGAAAAACCCTGAGTCTGTTATCTGATTTCCTTTCATCATCATTTGGTAATTTGCATTTTGGTGAATGATGCTGACTACTTGATCGCCTTTCAATGTCTAGTATACAATTCATGAGCTATTACAACCTAATAGTAGCAGTAGTTTTCAATTTCCTGATTGTCAGCCATTCTACACCGAAGTACTAATGTTACTGCTTTTTCTCATACTCAGCTGGTATTTTCAGAGCACCATAAGGCTCATCAAGGATAATCACTCAACCTCCTTCATGATTTTAAAACAAAAAACATCTGCCACAAACAGTATCAATAAACCCTCAACAGATAACAAGAAAATGGGAAATTAATCACCTTTCAAACGATACAGTAAGCAGAATAACTGATGGAACATTTATCATAATTTCTTCTTCTGTATACATTAAAGACGACTGGATGTAAGTACCTGTCAGAGTTCTTTAACTGCTTGCAAAGCCATCTTCTAATTTTGTGCTCTGGCCTTCGCTTTATGCCTTAAATGGTGATCAGTAAAATTAATTGCAAGAAGAAAACCAAATTAATTCTTCTCTAGCCCCAGAAGTTCTCTAAACTGGATCTTCTGCTGTGTTTCCACTGTAGTAAGGATGTAATGGGTAATAAAAGGAACCTTTCCGAATGCACAGGGCTGGGTCAACAAGGCTCCCAGCAGGAATGAACACAGAAGCCTCCCGCTCAGTTCCCATTCCACCATATGAGAAATACCTCATAGCCAGAGATCTTGAAAATTGCCACAGCACACCATGTGCTGCAGCAACGCTACGCCGTAGTGTTGTGTGGCCTGCGGACACCCAGCCTGCAAGCTCTGCAGTTCCCTAGCACAAGTAAAAAGTAAACATAGCTAGAGCAGAGGAATGAACACAGAAGCCTCCCGCTCAGTTCCCATTCCACCATATGAGAAATACCTCATAGCCAGAGATCTTGAAAATTGCCACAGCACACCATGTGCTGCAGCAACGCTACGCCGTAGTGTTGTGTGGCCTGCGGACACCCAGCCTGCAAGCTCTGCAGTTCCCTAGCACAAGTAAAAAGTAAACATAGCTAGAGCAGAGCCATAAACCTGTGTTTTTAAATGGAAAATATTAACTAAATGTTGAAATTGTGAACTGAACACAGGATCTGACTAACAAATAACAATAACAACATTCCAATACAATTAGTGTTTCTGAAACGGAGATACTAATTTGTTATTTGTTAGTTTACTCAGAATTTTACACAGAAAGCCCAGTGAAGTCAGCTAGGGTATTATCACTGACCTGAATGACTGCTAGAGCAGGCACTGTTCATTACAGCACAGAAAGTATGTTAAGTGAATGAGAAGTGGAGAGATTTAGAATGAAGTTATTTTTATTTCCAAAAGCTTCTTTCTGTCAAATATTAACAAAAAAATAGGTAAGGTTTTACGTTCTATTCACACAGACTCTTGAGCCTATGCCTTTTTTTATTAGAATATCATCTTAATGGCAGCTCAGGTGGGAAAGTAGCTCTGCTTTGTGGTCCTGTTGCCCAAATTGGCTCACAAGATAACACACCATGATGCAAAGGCTCAGGCTCTGGAGAATGCATAAGTATGTAATCTCCAAAACATCCACTATTCAGTAACTTTCTGATTTGGATGTATAGGGATCACTTATCCCTTTGTTATTCCTCAGAAGAATTTTAGAAATACCCACTTTGCTCTAGGCCTGCAGACTTGCTCAATGCACAGATATTGAGGTCAAAGCTGTTTACTGTCAGAGAGGGCCAAAACTGGAATTTTAGTTTGTAAAAAATTTCCACAGCGCTCCCATTTCCAAACAGAACAAAGTATGTTTCACCTCCCCGCCTCTCCCCTTTTTTTAATTGTGATGTTTCCATTTGAAATTATAAGGTGTTTTTCTTCAAACTGACTGAAAATATGTGACTGGTAGGAGGAAGCCCACTGAGATTGCTTCCCTGTGTGCTGGGGAACAGAAGATGAGTACAATACTGACAGATGAATAAAGGCATCTCTATAAAAGAAAGGCACAATAAAACCAAGCAGAAATAGTTCTCAGCGTACAACAGAAAGGAGAAAAATGTAAGGGAAAAAAGTGAATAAGGAAGCAGTGGGGAAATACATGGGAAAAGGATGATGGGAGCAGAACTTGGCTCCCTCCTCTCCTCAAGCCAGGGCAGGAGGGTCAGAAATCTTTATGGCCCAGTCTGGGAGCATCCTATGTGATTGCTGGTATACAGCAGTGGTTAAGGTTTGTTTCTCATAGACATTGCAATGTGGGGGGGGTGCACCAGATCCTTACTTAGGAGGCAGCAGCAAAACCAGTTTATATAAAAACAGCACCTAAGAAGAGCAGCAAACACTGCAGGCCTCTGTGGGAAACAATGGTGCCACTAATACCTGCAGCGCTGGCTGCAGCCATGTCCCTGTCCCTTGCTCTCCCTCCCCTCCCTTCCCAAGCACACCCCTGTCTCAAACAGACATTCCTGAAGTTGGTTCCTCTGCAAGAGCTCTATTCTCATGGAGCAGCCACATTTTATTGTGGCACTGAAAAGTACAGGACATCTGAATAGGGGGACAAGAGGCTTAACTTTTAAGGTCAGGTACTCGAAGGAAGGAGAAAGGACAATGGGGGAGGGCGAGCAGGCTGGGAAATCAACATACAGCCACACTAACATACTGCCAGACTCACAAAACTTAACGCCTGTCTGGGCCACCCAGACTAGGAATAGGCAATGACACGGGCTGCTCAATTTGTGTCCTTTTCCTACCACAGAGAAGCATACGGGTCAGGCAGCACTACAGTCCTGAGCACTGTCTCTACAACAAAAGTCAGATGAAAACAATAGGGAGATCAGTTCACATTGATGACCGTGTTAAACCTCCCTCTGCACATTAAAGTTGGTCTATTTTATTTTCTAAACATACTAACCTCAAAACAAAGCCACAATATCTTGAGAAAACATTTGAACTAGTGTCGCATCTTTCCATTACAATTTTTCTGGAGAAAGGAATAAAAAACCTAAAAGAAGGACAGTACACATGAACTGATAATACCTGAAAAATTTTCTGATTAAATGATTGACTATTTCAAGGCATTATGCAGTTTTGCACGTGTGCATTCATTTCCCATGTTTTGCATAATCTTTCTGATGACTATATGCACAAGTATACCATGTAGAAACAGCAGCTAGCCAGTATGATTACTCATTAAATTTAATGAGTAGGTTAGAATTATCTACTATAAAACTAAGATGAAAGCAAAATCACAAATTTGAAAGCCAACTAACGGCTGAAACATATGCAAGCACAGTTAGTTAATACCCTCTTAATATGCACAACGATAAATACTTCATATAGATAAACAGCAAATCTGGATGCACGTTACCCAAGTGGAACTCAGCTGTGATGGTGTATGAAATGATACATTTAACTCTAATGAGACGCTTAACTCAGAGGAAGCAAAAATACCGAAGTACTTTAGGGCTCTCTTGCAACACTGGAATATTTTCATTACATAAGTAGTGATAGCCAGATAGCATTCCACCCTTTTCTGTTTAAACACAATGACGGAATAGAGAGTTTGATGCATGCTTTCTGTAAATAAATGTAGGCTAAATCCCCCACACGGAGGACAGGGCTGTAACAAGGCAAAAGCAGAAAAGGGTAAAGCCCGGGGCCTGCAAACACTATGCACATGACAAAAGAGGATTACAAAGGAAGAGAAAGATGACCAAGTACAGCTGAGGAAATATTTACACTAAAGCCCTCTTCTACCAGGTGGTAGTAAGGGCACTTACTTGGATGGTTTTTCTGAGCAAAACTTCTACCTCTACCAAGGAGGGAGTTTGGGTTGAAACTGGTAGAAAGGGTTCGTTGTGGGCCACGCAGCCGGTTGCCTTGGCTCAGCTCCAGCAGGAGGGGAGAGGCAGCGCTAAGGCTGGCCGCCCGGGCTGGCTCGCAGCCGTCTGCAAGGGGCTGTGCCCCGGTACGGGACGGTGGGGGCGCGCCGCCTCCCCGGGCACTTGGCACC
>NW_009198560.1:34375-45105 GCF_000690835.1 Fulmarus glacialis | reverse complement strand
GGCCCAGCGGCGGCGGGCCGGTCTGTCTGGTAGCGGGCCCCACTGGGTAATCCAGGCTTCGGTGCCAAACCAGCGGGACGACATGGAGTATCAGTAAAGTAGGAATATTTTATTTAACAATGAAGCATCGAGGCATTGTTGAGAACAGTGTAACAAAATACCAGCCCTGGACGGAGTCTGAATTTTAAAAAAATCATTTCTACCACATAAAGAGTAGCTTTGGACTGAGTTCACATTCCCTTCCAAAGTTGTTTTTTTTTTAAAAAAAAAAAAAAAAAGTCTAATCTAATAATCTCAAAATGTTAAATACGCTGAATGAAGAAACGGGGGTTACGTGTATATACATACATGTTAAACAGTGCTGCTACAATTACATTCACACTTACCTGATTTTCATTAATTCCTTGCAATCGCACCATGAGTGCTCAGCTTACGCACATTATTAGCATCACTAATAAAGAACAAAGATTTCAAGTAATCCTCCACTGATCTCTAATTGATTTACGGTATTATGAAAAATCCTATTCGTACCCAGTTGCTGCAAGGAACAGAGTACTACGCTGTATCTGTTATTTTAATTGTTTCTTGCAAATTTAGTGCAAAGAATTCTCACTACGTATTCATAAACCTGTTAAAATATCAGCAATTCATACCATTTTACCTTTTTAATGCATAAATGCAAAAAAAAAAATTGATAGTTCTTGCTTTTAGACAATTAAAATGAAGAGAGCGATCTTTTTGTCGTGAGTTAATAAAATTTCCTAAGACTAAATTCCAGAGAAGCTGTACATAAAGTTATTAAGTGCTAAAAATCTACAATACATTTTTCAAGTATAAGATACTGAAATATTATTGCCAATAAATAGTTGTGCTGTAGTCAAAGCCACGGTTCCTGTGTTGAATCATTCACATCTCAACATATTAGGATTTAGTTTCTCACTGAGTTTATGTATTAAAATTGCTAACTCTTCTGTTGCTTGGGACTTATCCTCCAAAAGTTCGTAGCGAAGACTGGAGATATCCTGTTTGATTTCCTTTAATTCACCTGTATTAATCATTGAAAGAAATACTTGTTAGCAAAGTTTAACATTCATTCAACACTGTTCTGTAAAGTCACATTGATGCCTATTTCAGATTATTATCTCAAAAAGTTCATGAGAGCAGGTACAGGGGTGGGGCAGGAGGCTTTACCTCTTCTTCATTCTCAGTGACATGTGAGTGTGTCTCCACCCCTAAATAGTACCAAATGTATTTTAATAGTCCACTGAACTCTAATGTTGTGCTCCACATGTATACGGAATATCAAAGATTCAAAAAGTGCTTTACATGGGTTAATGAATTAATCACGGCAACACTGCTCAACAGCTGGTAAATATTAGTATCCCCCTTTTAGAGAGAAAAGGCAAAGAGATTTTTTCTTAAGTGATGTGCCAAGATCACACAGGAAAAATGTGGCAGAGCTGGCAATAAAACTCACAGCTGCTGAGTCTCTCTCCTCTTCCTTACCAATATCCTTTGAATTAGAAAAAGTCAACCACTTTAAAATTATGTTACAATTTGACACAAGTACAAAAAGCGCATTTAAAAGACAACAGTTGTCAAGGCCAGGCTCATAACAAGCAACAGCAAGTTTTCCGTTATAGGATATTCAGTTCAAGAGCAGAAGCTTTTTAAAATATTCAAATACTATTCTTCCAGCAAGTGTGAGGTATGTGAATTCTTACACAGTAACCACGGCAGGAAATGATTTGTCACGTATGAAATAAAAGACTAAGGAAGAATATCTAAATTCTCTAGTGATGCAAAACGGAAAAAATCCTAGACTTATGCTTCAAATAGTTGCAATACATAAGAATGCAGAAGTTTTCTATTTTGAATAGAACGGACTTCAAAAATTGTATCGTCAAAGGCTGGATCTATACTTCGGATACCAATGAGATGGGCGTGACGCAAAGAGCACTACCTTTGCTATGCAGCTGAAGACTGAGGTTCAGGAGTTAGCTGACTTGCTCAAAATGGACTTTCCTCTACGAAAATTGGTGATAAAGCAAGAATCATGATGTCTATGAACCGTGATTCTTCTACACCTTCTTGTTTATTTGAACACATATATGCCAATACCAAACAGGCATCAGGGAACCAGAAAGACTTGTACGTCCCTGGCGCTGTCGGTGAGAGAACAGTCTTTTCCTCAATCACTAGGTAGATGATTTCCCCCATCACAGAGCAGGAACAGGAGGAAAGCAATGGGAATTCAGGAGAGGGGCACAAGGGGCACACTGAGAGGAAGACACTTTTAGGAGCTTCTCTGCTTTTGTCACTCACGAGCTCAGCTCTGTACAGCCACATCGGATGGGGAAGAGTCAGGATAACAGTCAATGCACAATGCTGCCTTTTGAAGGCACAGAGTGGGATTTAATTTCGATCTTCTTTTCTGCTCCCTGCTTCTCGCTGCAGAGAGTTACAGGTAAGCAGAGAGTAACTAACAAGTAAAATAAAAGCTATGCTGCCTTAGCTGAGAGAGCAGCCCCATCAGGCCCCTCACATCATGTACGCACGCAGCCGCCTGATGCTTCCATGCCAGTGAAAGCTGTCCTGATCCCAAGCTGTTCATCACTGCACACCAATTGGGGAGCACAAGGCTGCCAGCACAGTGGCGTGGTAAGTGTTCCCGGAGCGCTGAAACCAACTAAACTAGCCCAGACCAGAACTACCTATGCTAAGCAGGTTCGTTTTTCTGGTGGCAGTCACACAGATTTCTTACCGGCTGAACCATGATGGTTATAATCTCCAGCCTATGGGAAACAAAATGATTGCTGGGGTGTTGCAGAGCCAGCCCTGGAAGGGACATCATTCTATTGCCTGATAATCTTTTAGCTAGAGTGTGGAGTAAATATGCCCCATGTTGCACACACACCTATTATTTTGTTTGGGAACCTGCCCAGAGCTCAAGAGTTTCTTTTTTGGCTTGTTGGCCTGTGTTTCATTCCTGGAAGGCTGGAGGAAGGAGGACAGCATTCGTCTTAGTCTCATCCCGATGGGGAGCCAGGGTGTGGGCCTGGAGCATGCACCCCTCACTGCTACCAGGGAAGTTCCGCACTGTCAACAGACATCAAACTCGGATCCGTCATTTCTCAAAAGATCTCCGGTCGCACACTAAAACAGTGGCTACAGTTGTCATTTTTCTCACCATGCAGCTAACTCTATGCAGCTTTGTTTAATGATGTGCAACTTCACAGATGAAAATTCCGCACAGCTTTATGAAGGAAGGTAATACAAGTAGTTCATGGTGTAAAGTGGTAAACTGTGCATTCAGTTGAATGAAACAGAGAGAAAGATGTCCTGCAGCTCTAACTAGGACTCTGGAAGTGTGAATACAGTTTGTGGCTTCCGCACAAATTTCCTCTGTAATTATGCATCATGTCTGTGCTCTCATTTTCCACCTGAAAAATGGGGCCCGTAATACTTCTCAGTTCTACTTATTTGGTCCTGCTTGTCCGTTTTTGTTGTCACAAGGATACTTCCACTACTATCTATCTGAGTTCAGTGCATTTGAAGTAGAAATAAACCCTCTTTTTTACCTGAAACCTCCATGCACCACTGTAATACCAATTCCTAATACAAGCGACAAAAATTGTTTCTGAATATTGCAAATGCAGTCTCTTTCTTACCTTCGTTTACTTCATCGTTTTCTTTGTCCACTTGTGCTTTCAGAACGTAACGTTTTATCAGTCTTTTCATTATTTGCTGCCAGATTAAAAGGTATATGGTCAGGTGAGCATATATAATTAAACACTATTCACTTTTCTTTCTTAACTACCTCCCTCACATCTGTATAAGTGAAAGAATGAACAGCCCCAGATCAAGCAGTTGCCTCATAAGGGCTTTTTTGGTGACATGCTGAGATTCATCATTACAATAAAGCACCTTTCTCATCCAATTGCCTCTTATTTACAGAGCACCACAACTTTTTGTAGGGAACAGGACCAGAGGAAAATATGTCTAAACACAACTAATTTAGGCTTTAAGTAGCTTCAGAATAGGTCTACTCTTTGTTAAAACTCAGTTCACATGTGAAAGGATGTGTAATAACAAGAGATAAGTATTTACCTTTTAAAAAAAAAGAAAGAAAAGTTGAGATTTTACAGTATGACAGTGCAATGTCAGCTGTAAAGGATTCATTAAGATCATATCTGTATTTTTATACTGTAACTGCCAGGGTTCCTTGTATGTGCTAATATTCTTGTACTGTGTTACCATACCTAATCTAGCTCATCTAACAGAATTTGCACAGGTGGATTACATACCTTCAACATTTTCACTAATGGAACAAAAGCTCCTATTTACTCTTTTATTTTTGAGCTGGAAATAAGACAGGAAGGTGATATCTGACAGACTCCTCTTACCAGAAAGAAACATTCCCATCTGCAGGAATGTTGAATGTCAGATCTCAGATCATGAGAAGAAAGGAAGGGAAAGTAATGCTAACCTAGTCAACTCAGTGCTTTCACATTCCTTCCCCAGAAATCCATTTCAGATGTTTGCTTCTCACACTTTCCAAACTGGGACACCAAAGGAAAATCTAAGTTTTGTATGGGCTAGTTTTTAAACACTTCAAAATAATGGGGCTTGAACAATAACTGTCTTTTTTCCAGTAGCACCCTGGAGTTTGATTTCTACAGGAGGTTTTCTTTATCTGTTGAAGGCAAAATGTACTTGAAACACAAAATTCTGTTAGTACCTTCACACAGTTCTATTACTCAAAACAGTGACCACTGTGTGTACTTACCTGATAGCGTGTCGGCTGATTGAGAATGCTGTTAAAACTGTGTGATTCAAAAACTCTGGAGTTCGACTGAGTGAAAAGGTTTAACTAGGAAGAAATAAGACAGAGAGCATAGGTTTTGACAGTAGGAAGTGAATATCATACTGACCACACTTTATCCTTTTCCTGTCCTAGTGAAAGGAAAAGTTTTCTCTCCTTATCCCCTGCCTTTTTTTTTTTACCCTGAGGCTGAAAGCATCTTTAGTCAATATTTAGGTCATTTCTTGTGGGAATTATTTGCGTCTTTGAATACTCAGTTATTTTTGTTTTAATTGTGTTTTTCCAGTCATTGGACCTTGTTGTCCTAAGAAAATTTATAGCTATTTTTTGGTTTTATGCAGTACAATTAGGGAGTCTGAAATACAGATCTATAAACACAGATGCTTGACTGATTACCGTATTATCATCAGAAGCACAGATTATACCCAAAAACTTAAAGAAAAGCAGAATGTTGGAATGGACACACAATTCTTCACTGCAATGAAAAGATTTCAGTACCTACCCTAGATTTGGAATTGCCCATTCCCATTTCAATGTCCTTCTGTAGCCGTCTCCTCCTGCACTTAGAAAAGTTAATGATCCTCATGATGAAATAGAAAAAAGATTTGGGGCTTGGTACCAGACTGAACGGTGGAGGTAGTGTTTTTCCATCATCAAAATACGATAACCAAAGTTTAGAACGAGCAAACTTCCACTCTACATCACTGTCATCCTGTGTTAAGATATAAAAACAGGTATGTGGCTTTGTTTTTATGAAAGGCAAAACTTCTTCCAAATGAAACTTTTTTAAAATATCAACCCTTTCTGGTTTTACACAAAATGTTATTTGCTTGCTAGTAAGACTCCCAATAGTTCTGCAAAAATGCAACCACTTTATCAAGTGTATTTTAAATAAATTTCAGTTGTCTCTTTATGGCAATATCTCATTGACAATACTTAGTTAAAGCATGTGAATCATTTAAACAAGTGTTATTTTTGCACTGAGTGAAAGCCAACATATAAACTCCTTGCTATTTGAAGTGGAACTTTTTTGGTTTTTTACAGTCTTGTTTTTCTCATTAAAGTGGGCACATGAATTTGGTATTTGCACAAGTGACGAAGTATTAGCTTCAAGGCAGACATGGTTTAAAATGGTAGTACTTGCAGCTTTTTACATAACCATGAAAAGTAACTCTGATTTATAATGGAGTACAGAAAATACAAACTTTGTTGTCATGAAGAAATCGTGTTAAAAACTGACAGACTGATTTTGTCCTAATACATTCTTATTGAAGTATTCCAAGGCTGGACTTGATTTACACCAAAGGTGAAAAGTTTGTTTATTATAACTCTGCTGAATTCCCTGACATTTCCCAGAAGTCACTGAAAATACTGGAAATGACATATCCATTTGTACGCTATATCTTAGATAATCTTTTTTTTTCCTGCTAATGTGGGTGTGCACCCGCATCTATGTGAACGTAGTACTCTTTGAATAATATCAGAACTCATGGTCTGGAAAACTGGCACCATAAATATACTTTTACTTTCATTTCAGCAACTTGGGATTTATTTCTAAAACCCAAGTATCTTCTCTACTTCAAGTTTTCTGAATTTTTTATTGGACTTGGATGCTAAATACTGTAATTAATTATCTTTAAAAATGAAGAGACTTTGTCATCATAATGAAATTCAAATGAAATATATCTCTTTTAATAAGCAATGCAGCCAATAACTTTGTGTGAAATTCAAGTATTCATTCAACTGAGCCATTTGACAGATTTGGAGAAATACTGCCACTGTCTTTTCAGGGCATATGGCAAAGCTCAGTAAACCTAGAATCAAGCTTTAGTATTGTACCTGAAGTGGAAAAAAGCACATATTACAAACAAAGCATGTAAGCATTGCAAAGTGTGACTCAGTCACAAAAAATCTTGAAGATAAGCACCTTGTATCATACGCCACGTACAGAGGCATATAAATGTAATAAAGTATGTCCATGTATCATTGCTATGTGTAAGTGTCCAACTCCTGCACATTTAGGGAAAAAGTTTGAGGATTGGAATTAAAAACCAGATTTCCATTAAAAAACACATCAAAATGCATTTAATCTGTTTCGTAATGATCTGTCAAAGATTGAAGTGCACTACATCGAGAAAACATGCAATAAGCATCCTAAGGAAACTGGGAACGAACCGCCCATGTCTAAAATGTTATGCCCAGTAACTTTGTTTTCTACTTCACAGCAGTCTTCATTTGAATATTGCTTTAGATTTTAAGATTTCTGGATGGATAGCATCTCCTTAGAAGCATATATGTGGCACAAGATGAACTACTTGTTCAGATCCTATAAGGTTCTGCAGCTTGACTAGGTTGTTAGATAAAGTCATTACTAGGAACATGGTATTTTTTGTGACCTCCTTTACTGAGGTAATCTCTTCACTGTACTTTTGCATATCAACAGGCGCTCATTGAAATAATTCTGCCCTTTTTCAACATAACAGAGAAAAACTTAAGAACAGAGCCCACCTCAATTTCTTGATATGAACTGTTGATCATCGCGATCAGCATGTTGAGCAGAACTACCACCATCGTTACATTGTATATGCCATAAAGAACATAACCAATGTTCTCTATGAACTTGTGATCATATTTGAGGACAACAGAGGTTACTTCAGACAAGCCAAATATTGACCAAAATAAGGTCTTGAAACTTTCTTCCACTCTGCAGGAAAAAAAGAGGAAGGCATTATTACTAACTACACAAATAAATACATAAGTTGTGTTTACAGTAAGTGATAAACAATCTCAGGTAATTTGTCTGTCAACCAGGTTTTTAGAGCACTGATCAAAACAACAAACACGCAAGAAAATATTTTTCACAATATGTTCACTTTCTCCACTGTCCTCCACCTATCCATCATAGATAATATAGTTGTAGTAACAACAAAACTACTGCAAAACAACAGTCCAGGAATTAGAAAGGTATTATATTTCCAGGTTTTGAGATGAAGCATATTCTCATCTCATTATTTTTCCAGTCTGACTCTGCAGGGGGCAGACCTTCCCTGTCCTAACAAAGCTAAAAATGGGGCTGATGGGAAGGAAACTGCTGCACTCCTTTCAAGAGCTTCCGATTAAACCTTCCATTAGGAAGGGTGCACTCAGAAGTGGGTAGCAGCAGGTTCAGTAACAAAACTGACAAACCAAACAGATTTCATGGGATTTGTTCAAGACTTGTTGAAATCAGTAGGAGCCAGGCACTTCAACAGCAGGCAGGAACCAGGATACCCTCAGGGTTCTGGGTGCAGGACCCACAGCCCCTATACTCTTGTCCCACCCCATGGTCAGGACGATTCCTAAGGAACTGATCTGCCAAGGGCTCTCAGACAGCTCTTCAAGCCTTTAGGGCCTTTGAGAGTGGATCCTCTTCAAGCTCTCCTCTTCATGCTGCCATTCCTCTTTCCAGTCGGGAAATATTGCTACAGGTTGACTTGTCATGCAGTCAGGACACAGCTCACTGTAAAGCTATATCTTGCCTCGCTGAGAGGTGGGCTAACAAATGCAAGCTAAGAGATGTTCATATTCAATAAAGATTTTGATGTGCCTTCCATTGTACTCTACAGAATTTACTGGAAGTGACTTTTTCCTCCGTGTTGCCAGAAGGTGAACCAACAGACAGCTGTATTTTAATAACTAAAATACGCCAGTACACATATCTTGAACTACCTGTTTTAACACTGATAAATGATTTTCAAATGCAAATAATATAAAAATGGATGTATAGTCTAGTAAAATAACACCGCTGTTTAAGAAATTAATATTAATAAGCATTCAAATAGAATGCATACTAGACACCTGATACTAAATACTGTAACAAAAGTATCATTATATTTCATTATTTATCTAAAGGAAAGACCATGAGTAAGAATAAGTGCAAAAATCAGGCGCAAATTAAGGAGAAGTCATGGAATCAACTACATGAAAATACGGCAGTTTTTACAGAAGTCACGTCTCCTGCAGAAAGATGGGAGAAAAGGAAAAGTTCTGAATTTCACCATCCTGTGGAATTACTTCTGGTTTAGAATGTCCTAAATATTTATCACTTCCAGTATCACCTTGTTTCAGGAAGTAAAAAAAAACAAGCAAACAAAAAACTTCGGAGATCATAGCAAGCAATCTCATTCCACAAAGAGGGATTTATAACTACCATTCTTCTGTACCCATGTGACTAATGATAATAAGCACTTATCACGTAGATTGTAAATCTGGATCCAAAAGAGTCCAATGCAGTTTATAGATTTGTTTCAGTACTGGTCTAAGAGAGAAACATGCCATCTACAGAATCACTATCTCTGTTTCTTGATAAATTAAAATTATTTGGAGGCCTATTATTGACATCTAGGCTAAATCTCTATAGGTATCAATTAGGTCTGAGAGAGACCAAAGATTACAATTCCAGCAGTTGCTTTGGGAAAACGTCATTCAGAAGATAACAGTAATATTTTTTTGCAATTGGTTGTCCACAAGTCTGTGTGATTAACATAATATACAGGTAATATTATTTTAGACTGAAGTGAAAGCTTCCATTATACAAGTAGGAAAGAATTGGTCTTTTGTATTCTGCTTTCTAAGGTTCCGAGATACCTGATTTCCCGCTGACTTCAACTGTCTTCAGTTCTATTTTAATGCTAGGAGAAAGCATACAATATCTCGCAGACTTTGTTACCTTAGTGAAAAACCTGAAAGCTTCATATCAGCTTTTTACTTAAACGTAACTTCATACTTACGTTGTAAAGGCTGGGTTTAGTTTAGCTCCAAGGTAGTAGGAATACAGTATGAACATTCCAATCATAAATGCAAGAAATACCATAATAAAAAGGACCATAAACTTGAAGATGTCCTTAACAGTCCTTCCAAGTGAAATCTGCAAGGGTCCAAAACTCTCATTTGCAGGCAGGATATATGCAATCCGAGAAAAGCTAAGAACGACAGCAATTGCATAAAGGCCTTCAGATATTATCTGAGGATCAGATGGGAGCCATTTATCTCTAGCTGGAAGATATGAAATATAGGGGTAAATATAAGGAGTTACTCATTTATCACAATGTTGAAAAATAAATTTTGATAGGATTTTTCCAAGAACGTGTCTGAATTTAGTTGAGACAAATATGTGAAGTCTTGTAGTTGCTACTCTATTCCTATTTCTTTTAAGTCACAAATGATGAATATTAAGTTACATTACCTTTTGCTAGAAGAAACATAACATTTTCTTCTACAGTTTGCATTTTAACCTGAACTATAAAACAATAAATAATTCCTTATTGCTTTTCTTAACATGACTGTATTATTAGCTATCTTAATAAGCACTATGCTAAAGCCAGAAATTTATACATATTTTATGCTTTATTGATGGGAAATTAAAGTCTTGGTTGATGAACAATTTCATTTATTAATCACACCAAGCTTTTGCCATTGTTACAAGTTCAGGATATAACCTAGTTCCCATTGAAATCATATAGATTTTTGCCATTTACCTCAATGGAAGTAGGATCGTGGGTTTTACACATAATATGTACAGAAACAATTGAGTTATACATAAATTCATAAATTGTTTATTACGTGAATTAATGCACCATCTTAGCAAAATAACGCTTAATTAAAATGTGTTTCTAAATGTGTATTTACATATGTACAAATTCAGATTGATTATATAACAATTAACGTAAATAACAAAACCAAGTCTTGCTATTATAATATATTGAAGTTCATAAAGCATATGCTAAAATACACCATCAGCAGCAAAATACAGCCTTTGCTGGTGTTGCAAATAGAGATTCATCACACCTTTAATTACAATCTCAGCACTGCAATAACTATTTAGTACATTTATTCTATTCGAGCAGATCTTTACTGGGCCAGCATC
>NW_009198560.1:0-34355 GCF_000690835.1 Fulmarus glacialis | reverse complement strand
AGATCTTTACAAATATGAATAACTGTATCAAACAACTGAACCAGACAAAAAAAAAAAAAAATCACATCAGAATTTTATCTGTTGTGCACTAAGCCAAGAATAAAATATAGTTTGCAAATATTTAAAATCAAGAGGGTCAAATTTAGCTCTAGGATAAACAGTTACAACAAAATTATGGACAGCTACATTTGAACTGATTTTGTTCTTATGCCTGTTGTTTGGTTTTAATATATTAGCAAACTTATTTGTCAAATTAGGATCATAACAACTATTGTTTAAATAGCATAGAAACAAAAAATTGAGGCAGAAATGGTTAGACAATGCTATGAACACAAACACATGCAAATATTCATCTTAAGGCTCCAAAATGCTAGTGCATCCTACCAGTTTTCCTATGTTCAGATCTGTGTTGCAGAAAAGTTAAACTCACCGTAAGTAAAATACTCTATTTCTGGAGGAAGTGTGACCTCAGAGAGGTCATTCTCCTCAATGTAGTTGTCCACATACTGTTGTGCTTGCCTGCAGGGTTAATGCCAGAAGCCTCGCTGTGAAAGCGGCAATGAAAATGGACAGCATCCCAAAATCCAAAACGTTCCATAACTGCAAAATATATTCCCTGGGTCCTTCCAGCCACAGCTCTTTGCATTCTGACCACATCATACCTGCAGCAAGAAATGAAAAAAACATAGCAATGTTGGCCAAACTCTTTTCATTTAAACTCTCTGCATTCTCTCATTTCATGAAACGAGGTGGTACCAGTGGAGCAAAAATTCTCCTCTCTGCAGTGTCACAGCATCATCATACACCTTGAGTAAGGCTCTCTTGGTTTCAACAGGGTTGATCAAATGGCAGGGTATTAATTGATACATGGGGATAAAGCTCAGACATCTCCACGTGGGGTAGCGTAGAGCCATGACTTTGCAGTGAAAGTATTATGGCCTAAAAATGTAACAGTAGCTGTACTTCTAAAGGAGGAAAAATGTTAAATGTGGAAAAAGAACTCCTCTAATTTCCTTAACATTTGCATTCATAAAACACTTCTGAATCAGCAGGATTAATTTTTACAGAGGAGCACAACTACCCAACTACATAGATGACCAAATATAAATGGCACAATTATACTACTGGTTCTCCACTTTAGAGAATAAGACGCTTTTCAGCACAGAAAGTGGAATTTGGCTATGTGCAATTCAGTTTTCTTACTCAAGCTTCTCCTCAGAAATTCATTTATGTGGAATTAATCCAGATCACAACCTCATCATAATCTAGAGATGTAGTTGTTGGGAATCAAGACTTTTTCTTACTTCAAAAAAGTTTCTAGGGAAAAAAAAAAAACAAATAACAAAACCACAACCTCACAACTTCTTTTCTTGTTTCCCTGGCTGGGTAATTCAGAGGGGTACTGCTGCCACCCCAACCACAGCAGCCATGCACTGGACTGGCTTGAGGCTGGACGTCTCTTGAGTGACCAAGAAATTTCTCACAGTGACTGAGTCCCTAGAGACCACCAAAAACCTCGGTCCTTGCCTTCTGCTCCCCACAAGTATATGCTGGGACTACCAAAAGGCAGCATACAAGGGATATGCATCTCCCTACTCTGACATAGTTTAAGATGAAGCAATACTTAAACAAGGAGATATAGGTGATTCAAAAGGCAAAGCGAGGCACCTTAATGAAGCAGCCACAGGAACACTTCCTTTCTCTTCCACAGCCTGTAAAAAGCTGAGAAGGCTACATTATCATGTGGCTAACTGTCATTTTGCTACGTAAAGCATCTGACTTTGATGAAATGCCAGAAGTTAGCATTTTCTGCCGTACAAAGTTTCAAACAGGCTGATCATGTTTTGTGAAAAAAAAACCTGAGTAATGAGAACTGACTCATTAGCCCTTGACACTGGTAAAAACTGTGATTTCCCCAAATGCTACCTAGGCAGCAATGCCACATAAGCACTGATGTGCTAGCACCTTAACACTGAGCAGTAGGAACTCCTGACCTTCTGGCACATACAGCAGCATAGGCTTCCTGATACTACTTAAGAAAACCACTTCAGTAAAGTATAATTTCTGTGGTGTTCTCTTCAGCAAACCTGTGCTCCTGTTACAAATACCAGAATTACCAAACAGTGTGGCAAATCAGCAAACAAAATTTTACCCTATGCTGCAAGAGGGGGCAGCACAGAGATGCTCTGATGCTCTTGCCAGGTCTAATGCACTGTTATCTGCCCTAAGGATTTCTTCTAACCGTGCAGCAGCTGGAGCAAAAGTCTGGGACCTGGGCTTCTCTCCTTTCTTTTAGAATTTATATCTGAAGGAAAACAGTTGACGAAGATGAAGGGGCAATATACCTACCAAGTACCCATACCATGATCAGCATTTCTGTCCAGGTGAACTGGGTAGTCTTCACCCTAAAGATCTGCTTAGGGTAATCAGTAACAGTGACATTTGGTAGCGTTGTTATACCTTCAAATCTGTCTGAAGCATTGAACACCAGCAGGCCTAGGAAAATAATGAAGGATGCTGCATGTGCCACAAATTTCATAAACGGGCTTCGAAGAATTCTTCCAAGCTGCAAAGGCAGAATGAAAGCAGTCACTCAGTTTTCTCAAAGAAACGAACTCTTTCATCAGGCATTCCAGAAGCATAAATGGGCACTCAGAGCTCAGGACGTTCTAAAACCTCGTTTTTAAAGGATATTCTTTCAAGTGCACTGAACTGCGATGCTTTACCATTTCAGACAAAAGTCTCCCAAAGGCAGCGTCATGGAGTATGTTGTCCTGTTAGTGAGTATTCGTGTTATTCCATAAACTCTAAATGGCAATGTTTGAGGGGAAGCACTGCAAGGAATTATAAACGCACAATGGCTGTGACCAAAAAGAGTTTGATCTAATGCCCACAGATACCAATCAATATCTGCGAAAGCAAGCCCATGGAAAATAAATAAATAAATAAATAAATTCTCCAAGTAGCAAAATGCTTTCCTTACCAACAAGAGCGTACTATTAGCTTGTCTATGACTATAGCTCTAGAAAAAATTAAAGACTCATCTCATCTCTGGCTACTGTATTCCATCCACAGAATGTATGTTCAGAGCTATAAGTGCCAAATAAATAACCTGTGTCTACTAAAAATACTGACCATTCCATCTTAATGGACTAGCAAGGACAAGATCAGAAATACTACTATTTTCAAATAAGTTCAGCTGATTTCATTAACATATGCACCTGGCAGAAGGACAAAACAGCAACAACAGAGGCAGTCTGTCCGCACCAGAAAAGAGGACCGGCTGCCTCCAGAAGACCACACTGGAAAGAGCAATGGGCCTGTCGCTGCTACTCACTGTATGAAAAATACTGATCCCATCAGTATTAACCTTATCCTGCAAGCCAGGGTCAGAAGTGCTACACTATAAGCCCACTCCTCTGAGGGCAATACTGCCAGTATCCTTTATTTAGGCAGTGAAGTTCTCGTGTGCCAGTGCTGCTGCAACTCCCCACCCCCTATTCAAAAAATGCAGGTATCAGTGAGGCTACACCACAGACAGCAATTTGTGCATTGGCTCAAGCACAGAGATGACGCTCTTTGGATACCTCTTTGGGGGGAATGCACATGTAGGTTTACTTGTCCTTCCCAGCCTACTTCCCTTTGGGAGGAGTAGTACCTTCGGAATACACCTCCTTCCTGTGGCCTGAGCGGGACAATGCTTGTCCCATCTCTGCACAAGGTGTGACAAGGCAGATGCTAAACAGACTTCGTCCTAGCTGCTGCATACCTCTTAAGGCCAAAGGCCTCCTGTGTCCTTCAATAGTACAATAGAACAATATACTACTCTGCAGATAACGCCTAACCTTTATTAATGTCAACACACAATTCTAATGTGATAAACTATCACATACATCACCAATATTAAGCAATATTCCAAAACCCCCTGTGAAGAGCTGCATTATCAGCAGCACCATATAAGAAGAGAAAAATGAGTTCAGCAGATGGGGAACTGGAAGTAGCTTTCTTATTTCAAGGAATGGTTTTCCTGAAACTGGGGTTGGCTACTATGAACTAAGTGGACCAGCACACACTAAATAGCATTTACTACCTATGCAAACAATCTCAGGTTCCCTTCCTGTTCCTGACCTTTAGAAAGTGTTTTGAAATTACAGTATCAAACAACTGATCTGAATGTATAGTACTTTTATTTGACATGAGCACTAGGAAAAATGTCAGGTGTTTCTGGTACTGGGAATTAAACCTCAAGGCAAATATCACTTTTCCATATTAGACACCTGCTAAAAATATATTAATACATTTCTATGATATGGAGCTGTGAGTGAGGAATATCTTTACTACAGATATTCATGGAACGTGACCTTTCAGAGAATAATGAAAGTAACAATTATACTATTTTCATAAAGGTTTATCTTTAAAGTAAATAAATATTTAACCCAGAGGAAACATGAGGTTCCCTTGAAATATGCAGGAGATGAGCAAAATCTTATCCTTTTTGAAGTGAACTACAAGAGCAAAATATAAATGAGTGAAACTCCCATTTCTTTGCTGTACACTTGTTAAGGAAATAAAATTGAAAGACCACATTCAACACAGAAGTAAATTTATATAAAATTTTAAAAAAAGTTAACATAACAGAAATATTCCTTCTTTTGATTTGCCAAAGATCTATCAATATGCTTCATTTGCAGACAATTCACTTGCTACAGACTATAAGGATTTCAAAGAAACTGCTATTATTTTCAATGTGAGATCATCAGGAAAGCTGGAAGCACCCATACATTTTCATATAATTTTAAAGAAGTAAGAGTTTACAGTTGCACTCTTTCACAAATATACCCTACCATGTGGTTGGAATACGCTGGAAGCACCCATACATTTTCATATAATCTTAAAGAAGAGTTTACAGTTGCACTCTTTCACGAATATACCCTACCATGTGGTTGGAATATTGCATTTAATTTGATTTCTGCTCTATGGTTCACCTGGTAAACAGACCTCCTAGGGCAGGAATAACAAATATTTTACTTAAGATTAAATTCTGCATCAGTGAAGTCAACAGATGTTCTGCTAATGGCTTATATGAGAACAGCATCAGATCTTAAGATGCCATCAGAGGAGACCTAATACAGAATCTGAGTGGTGACTTTCAAAAATCCAAGTTACTAACACACATACAATTACACAGCACAGATTGTGAGGTGAGCACAATCTACGGAAATTTAAAAAAAGAAAAAAGCTCTCAGAGAAGGTTTTTTTTTTTTTTCTTTAAACTTAACAACAATTTATTTTCATGCTTCATCACTGTGGTCCCCTCTTTACTATGCAAATAAAACAAATAGTATCTTTTGGCTCAAGACTAGAGATTACTAAAAATATCATTAATTAGTTCAAATTTGGAAGCAGCAGAATTAGAGGTACAATATTACATTTTGAATGCCAGAAATTGAAAAATAGCTCCCAGAATAGTACAAGATACGTAATTTAAAAAAATCAGTACCCTGCTACATGGTGCAATCCAATAACCAATGGCTAGAAATGGAAGGCCCAATGCCACAACCAGCACAACCAGACACTTGATAGCTATGGTCTGCTCCCGTAATCCTGAGAGATTTTCATACCAGATAGTCAGTAGCTGTTGCTGACAGTTTGGATGGGCCACAAACTGTAAAGAAAAAGAAAGAAAACCAAGACATATTATAATTTATAAGAAGAGTTATATAACCACTACATACATGATCATGATCACCTTCAATATCTGTTGTTAATTTAGACCTTAAGAACCATGTTTTTTCTCCTTTCCTTTAAAATAAAGGTTAATAAATAAGGAAGAAACTGCTGAGCTGATTTAAAGCAGCACTTTGGGGACAAGGTTGCACACTGGACAGCCATCACTGATAGAAGCCTTTTATGCATTATTAGAACAGCTTCACCTACCCGCCTGGATCCTGTCAGAGTGGAACCTCAGTCCTAACTTCCAATAATTTCTCAGCAAATCAAGCTGATACAAAGTACATGCAGAATTTCTGCGGAGACTGAAAATTCTGGTCTGACCATAACCCACCGTTAACCTCTCCCTTTCCTGCACATGCTCTTCACAGACCTCCTCAAACATCACTGACATTTGATCTGGTTCTTTGACAAAGGCTCCAAATACCTCCTTAACCATCTATACATTTTCAGTCTAAAACTTACTGAGGCAAGAAATAAATGAAGCAAAAGCACAGCACAAAATTTTAAACCTCACCAGAATACACAGAGATGAATATTGAAAGGCTTTCTTCTCTCTTACTACCAATCAGTGGTGCTAGCTATCACGTCTACTTAGATGTGCTTGGAATTTGAAAAATAATCAGAAGCTACATCCTACAAATACATTTTTATGTTTTGTGGAAAATAAAATTTAGCATTCAGTAATACAAATAAATTCCATTTTGTGAACCAGATGAAAAGATGATCTTATGGTTTTGATGAAGCTCTGAGGACTCTGTAATAGATGGTATTTTGCTGTACAGTTTTGTATTTTCTCTAAGTTCATGCCTTCGATACTATCTCAGCTGAAAAATATTAAATCCTCAAATTTGACAGTTTTCAAAAATAAATTTTCCTTTTTCACTATTTTAAGATTTTAAAGGACCCTGAATGTACAGATTGTTATCACTATATAGCCTTATGCTATTCTTTGTGTTTTAATGAGCTGTTAACAGCTTAAAAACACACTGCAGAAGGCTCACATAAGATCTGAGGTCTATACTTTAACTAAAAATACAAACATTTCAGTGATTTCTGAGCAAGATAATTTTATTTTTAATGAATTCTTTTATGAGATGTTCCTTTTATCTTTGCTGATTAGTTTACATTATTTATCAATATTAAGTATTTGCTCATTTACTTCTATAGCAGAAGGACTAAAAGGTATCAAACTTAATAGAGGAAACCACAAGAGTAGATGTGTACAAATATCTGAATAAATATAGTCTCTGATAAAATGACCAAAAGTTGACATATTCAGGCATTTAAACTGATTGTCAGTAGTCTAACGCATACACGGCTACCACTGAATTTCGATTCATTGAATGTCGGGCCATTTTTGGAATGTTCAACCCTACATCCAAATTTTGGTACTTAGTTTTGTTGTACCCAGACATGGACACGTGAAAGCCAATTTTCAAATATACTTACTCTCTTTTGACCTAACTCTGATGCCCACTGAATGCTGAAGTCAATGGTAAAATCTCAACTGCCTTAACTAAGCAGAGCCAAGACATCATCAAGGACTTCTATAACCAACTGCTTTAAAATAGCGGGGGGGAGGGAGGGGAAGCCAGAAAAACATCAAGACAAAGAAATAGGGCATAAGTGAATTTATCAGGATCTAGTCACAAAGAGACAATCAGACAAGTGGAAAAATAGGCTTAGGATTAATGCTTAACTTCTCCTCAGACAGTTACTACAACACAAACTTGCTCTCCTGTGCTTTTTGTGTAAGTTTCATTCTTCCCTAGCTTCCACAAATTCTTCCTTAAGTGTCCTAAAATTGAAAGGGAGCAGAGATTGAAATGTTAAGATACTAAACTGGCACATATTGAGGATCTAGTACCTACTAAAAAAACCAAAACAGTCAACTTCCATCTTTCTCCTATGCAGCAAATACATGCAAATGTTATTTTCCTAGCTTCAGTAAGATTTCAGTATGTTCACAGGGAAATGATTCCCAAATTAGTTATGGAACGATGAAACAAGCTGCTGCCAACAACTGCATTTGTTTAGATATGCTTAAGTTTTATTTTACTAAAATCACTTTTGGTTGAGTTTGTTGAAGGGTGAGCATGTATTGCTCTATTTTTAAAGCACTGTTGTATTTACTTAGGATGAAGCAATGTGGACAGTGGAGACTGTGCAGCCACTCCATCAGGATCATGTCATGTAACCAGGAGCGTGTAGCCCATGTTGGGTGCTGCTACTGAAGAAACATAAGGGGTGGGAGGGAAGAAGAATTCTATAGCTCCCTGTGTTCTTTGCCCATTATATTTACATTTCTGGTTAAGTCCATTTCTAAAGTGTTATCATACTCACCATTACCACTATTACTCTTTTACCATGTCCTGTGAGACTGCCACATCACAAGAGCATGTGGGACATCAGTTAAGCACAAGGGTAAACAGCCTGATTATCACAGCAATTTCAAGAAATCTGGTAATATACTTGTCACATTGATTGACAATAACTAGTAAATCGGAGTAAAGAATGCTAGGCAGTTTCACAAAAAGGATTTGAAAATAATTCTGATAACTTTGATAATCCGTTTTGGATTAAGAGTGAGATTTGATCTGAGTTGCTTATACTTAAAAAAAAAAACAAAAACAAACAACCCTTACTGCAAACCTCGGATATCCATTTTATTATCCTTTGTACTCTGTTGAGATCATAATGTACTATATACACTGTTGTTTGCCAGGTCTTGCCTGCAAAACTCCATTTATATTCCAAATCTCATTAAAAAGTGCATACGGTAGTACAGTAGGGCAGACTTCGTTAAAAAAAAAAAAACAAATTAAATCATTGGCAATGAAAACAGGGAACCTTAAAACTCTCAAGAGGAGGAATCTGAAGCTGTTGCATGAACTTTAAAAAGGGAAACAATCTTCATATTTTAATCTACTTTGCTCGAAAACAAAAGTCCCAAAGTATTTTGGTGTGTGATTCATTAACCAGTTAGATCACACATTTATGCAGTTTGTACCTGTAGTGGAATGGCCAAGAGAAATAAATAAAAAGATTTTAAAAGTCTTTTAAGAAATTAATGTCAACTTGAACTATGTTTGTATTCTTTTTATTAGCCTGTCACCTTTGAAGCTTATGCACCACAAAAACTGCCAGCCTGGCCCATTTGAAAAAAAGAGACTGGTTTTTGTGTGTTTGTTCATTCTGACATATGCCTTCGGTCTCTTGCTAAGATAAATTTCATTCTCAACTCAGGACATCAAGGGGCAAATCCCACAGCAGATTAACTGTGGCCAAAGACAGGAAAGTACATAATTATTTCAAATTACAAAGACATTTTTAAACAGCAAGCTTAAAACTGTAGGGAAGAGGAGAGAGAAGAAACACCCACATCATTCCTCTTATTACCAGAGGGAACGGGAAGAAACAGTAAAGGAGCTTTAAGGGAGCTCGCCTACGGCTATGAATCAGCCCACGGGCCCTCTTGCATCTCACCCAGAGCTGTGCGCTGGTTTATTCCTCCCGGTCTAACAACATTTTGATCTAACGCTAAGAGGAGATCTGCCTGCTATAATTTTCCGCAGAAAAGGGAGGAGTTAGTGAATAAGATGCCAACGGTTATTGCAAGTTAGTCTCTGGCAGTAAGTCTAAGGGCTCTCGAGAAGATCTTAGCAACTTATTTAACTGTTGGCAACTGCACAATATGCACCACTTCCAAGCCCTCAGAGGAACTCGTGTCACCTCTCCCATCCATAAAAGCTCTGAAATTCATCCTTCTCTCCAGCTCTGCTGAAATATTTGAATTTATGATTTTGTTGTTTTTATTTTCAGCAACTGCAACCTCTTCTATGGTTCTTTTTCCCCCTGTACACCTGTCTCCCCCCCAGCTTTATCTCCTCTGAGGACAGTAGATTCACATCATATTTCACCTACCAATCACATCACCTTACAACCTTGTTCCTTCTGCATTTCTCTTCTCTCATCCTATTTTCCATGCAGTTTCTTACTTTTAATTACATGTTGATCTTACTACCACATTTATGTAATATTTTGGGATCCAAACCAAACCCCAGTGAACAAGAAAGATGCATGAGGACAGTATGTGGTCACTAAAAAAATCCCAATTTTAATTCAGCTGCTTTTCTGGGCATAATTGACTGTAACACTTCAGATGCATTCAGTTTCATGACCACGAACCAAGTCATCAGTAAATATTTTTCTGTATGACTAAGAGTGATTATAGTGTTATTTATTCCTAACATCCTAATGACTGAGTTTGGACATAGCAGGAACAGATCCTGGCACACTGATATGCAAACACGCAACTGCTCTGGTTTAACCCCAGCCGGCAACTAAGCACCACGCAGCCACTCGCTCACTCTCCCCTGGTAGGATGGGGGAGAGAATCAGAAGAGTAGAAGTGAAAAAACTCGTGGGCTGAGATAAAGACAGTTTAATAAGTAAGGCAAAAGCCGCGCGCGCAAGCAAAGCAAAACAAGGAATTCATTCGCTACTTCCCATCGGCAGGCAGGTGTTCAGCCACCTCCAGGAAAGCAGGGCTCCATCATGCGTAACGGTTACTTGGGAAGACAAATGCCATCACTCCGAACGTCCCCCCTTTCCTTCTTCCTCCCCCACCTTTATATGCTGAGCATGATGTCATATGGTATGGGATGTCCCTTTGGTCAGTTGGGGTCAGCTGTCCCGGCTGTGTCCCCTCCCAACTCCTTGTGCACCCCCAGCCTACTCGCTGGTGGGGTGGGGTGAGAAGCAGAAAAGGCCTTGACTCTGTGTAAGCACCGCTCAGCAGTAACGAAAACATCCCCGTGTTATCAACACTGTTTCCAGCACAAATCCAAAATATAGCCCCATACTAGCTACTATGAAGAAAATTAACTCTATCCCAGCCAGAACCAGCACAACACCACACAAAGAGAATTCTGAATCTTCTTTCTTATCTATCAATTTGAAACTTCAGTGTCTGAAAATTAAATCCTGTGATTTTACTCAAACTCTTATTGATTTCACTTGGAAATTCTACTCTGATTTTTATCTCAGCAAGAACTGCAGAACTTGGCCCAGTGTCAGCAACTTCTCTGAAATTTTGTTGGCAATCTAAAGACAGAGTTAAGATACAATACTAAAAGCACTACTGCAGCAGCAATTCAGCATACAGAGCAAGACTACTTATTCTAACTAGTTTTTCTTAGTTTAATTCCCTTAGTCCTTCACTATTGGGGCTGCAGTTTCCGTCTGAACCTTAGCTTCAAAATCATATGCTGTTTACAAGATGGGCTACGCTTTAATGCAGTGCCTAGGGTATTAAGTGCAAGAGTTTCATTATTAATAGAATTAAAAAACTCCATTTCCCTAGCAGTGAACTTCTAAGCACATTTGCTCACTTGTCATATGCTTTTTCCTGTCTCTCCTCTCTCTGAAAAGGGCATACGGCTCATTAACCATTTCATGGACCTACAGTTCTGTTTGGCTGTATTATCTGTCTTGCAACAGTAAACTGACAACGTAGCTGACCCAGAAGTGCAGCTAGAGATACTGAAAGCTAAGAAACATAAGCTACATCCTTGTCTTCTTCCTACAGTTACAGGGTTGAAAGCATCCTGTGTGGAGTTCCCACATCTGAATCTGTTCTACAGTCAGAATATCGCTATAATTTGCCACAGTTTTAATGGAGCCAATCCCAGCATCAAAGGACCACCACGGCAGAGACATTTCCTGGCTCAGTCCTTGTCGTGCCCTCTGTAATGGCCATTTACAGGGAACAGCACATGTATGAATATGATAACAGCTCTGCACCATCTATTTATTTCCTTCCACCAAGATCATTAGTCTTGTAGAGTCTGGACTGTATTTGTCACGAATTGGAGTCAAAACCTTGAGTTTATCTACAAATAATTAATCTCTTGCAAGAGAAAAGAACAAGTTTGCTACATGGAATTGTCTTTTTTTGCACCATGTAGGTTTTTGTTATTCTTAACAGACCTGTGTGGCCCTTTGCTCAGCAATTAATTTGATCGGTGACAACAGCCTCTTAGAAGAAAACCAGTCTTCAGCAAGAAAGCTGAGACACAAATCTCAGCAAAGGTTGGTAACATTAATATGCAACAGCATAAAGAATTCATGTGTTATTTAGATATGATAACATGCTTACGTACTTTGATTCTTTCCCTGTTCCATTCTTTTTAACTAATTTAATACTTGTATATATTTACCTTGAATTTTGGTAATTAATATGCATTTATCTGCTGTAAGCCAATTCTATATTGGAAACAATAATTTGCTGTTTGGGATCCGCATTTACAATTTTGCTTAACCACCTTTGGGGGACATAATAAACAACAACATTTCCCAGTTGTTCTGGCAGGTGGCTTACAATTCATTTTATATGGCAGATTGGCTCAACAGGTGGCTACAGAATACTGTGCTATTTATCCTGAAAGACATAAGACTTCTTGCAGAGATGATGAAACTATAATGGCTGTTAAGAATGGAAATGATGCCAACCATATAAATAGGTAGCTGTAAATAATACATAGGCATTGCTGTATTCCTTGAGTCCTTTCACAGTAAGACACAGTATTAACTATTTTCTGTGCGAGGGTAGTGGGATCTTGAAAAGAACAACATAGCTATATATTGAAAACTGCTATGATAAATGGATATGCATTATGTCAAATGTGTGATACACGGCTCCGTTTTTCAACTCATAACATTCATTCACAAAATAACTGTTCATTTAAAATTACTTTGAGAGAGGCATCAACTGAAAACACATTGCACTTTACAAAACACCAATAAATCAGGTGCAAAGACGAAAACTGAAATGAACTGATTAACTAGCCACAAATATATTCCACACATTTTCAGGATTGAATTTTAAAATATTTTTTAAAGGAACACACACAGTAAATCATGTAGAATTTCTCACTACAACCCACACAGTTGCAGATGAGTTGTTTGATATACTGTCATATTTTAAAATAAATTAAAATATACTTAATGACAACTTAGATGTTCTCTTTTCCTTTTACAAAGTAGTAAAAGGAAGACCTTTTTTCCAAAAAAAGACTTATGTATTGATAGGAACACTAGTAGAAAGTTGCAACACAGACTTCCCAGAATTTACTTCCCCGATTAAGTCACTTAAGGTAGAAAGCAAAGGTAATAAAAAGAAATAATTTTCATTGGTTGAAACCAGCATTTTCACAAATACAGCCTTCTTTTTGGCTTAGATATTATCACACAGACTGGCAGGAAGACACATCCTTACTTTCACTGAGTGAAAATCTGGCTCCACTAAAATCTCTTCTTTTGGCTTAATCAGGAGAAAGATCTGACCCAACTATGTATAACGTTGCTAGCACAGCTGATTTATGTCATTAAAATCTTCTGCCAATTCTCAGCTGTGGAAAGGAGATTAAACTAAATTCCTTCACCGTAGTCCCCTTCTGCCAGCTTCTGCCTTGTGACAATCTTGATTACACACACCATGTCTCAGTAATGCATCTGACCACCGGTTCGTAACACCTGTGGAATAATGAGATGACACCACGTTCCTATTACACTGTCTGAAAGCACTGGCTATGAGGAGTTACCTTTTTGACTTCATACTTAATGGCCAGCTTCACACGGCTCAGTGATGCTCTGTGTCTCTGCGCTTCAACTGGCTCAGAATTCAAATCCCCATTCAGAATGGCCTCTACTTCTTCCGAATCTCGGCAGAGATCAAGAACACCAACCACAAAATCCTTGCACTGCATAGACAGCTTGCGATAGTCATTCTGAAACAGAAGGGTTAGAGAAAAAGGCCCATGACGAACATGCTTAAGAGTCAACAGCAAGGAAAAAAGAACCTGTACAAATTGCTAAAAATTAATAGTGTGTGACTTTTACGCAGTATGTCAAGTTAGGAGTGTATCAGACATTACAGAGCTCTTGTATAGCAGAATCATTTCTTCTCTGACTCAAGGTAGCCACTTGAACAGAAGATGATGAGAGCTGTTTAACAGAGCACGGGAACATTACATAATAGCGTGACAAAAATAACCCAGATGGGCAGCAAGGGGAAGTTGAATGGAAGAATTGCACAAACCAGGACCAGAACTCTTGAAATACTAACCTCACCCTTGCAAAAACTTTGCAGACAATTAATGAAATAATTCTTACAGGGTCACCTCCCAGGCTACAAATATATTTCTGCTCTTTCTACACTGCTAAAATGGCTGCTTACTCTTTACAATGATGTATACCGTATTCATTTTCCCCCCCGCTGCTTCCCACTTACCTTTGGAATCACTTCACACGCGACAATGTGTACAGTCGGTTACAGATTGCAAAAACTTTGCAGACAATTAATGAAATAATTCTTACAGGGTTACCTCCCAGGCTACAAATATATTTCTGCTCTTTCTGCACTGCTAAAATGGCTGCTTACTCTTTACAATGATGTATACCGTATCCATTTTCCCCCCCCGCTGCTTCCCACTTACCTTTGGAACCACTTCACACGCGACAATGTTACAGTGGGTTACAGAGTAACCGCATAGAATAACTGTGGCATGAACTTGGACACCAGTGTTGTGGGCAAAACACCCCAAATTTCCTGTACAGGCAACACAGAAACCAGCTTCTTCACAGGACACGTCAAAGATACTAGGCTCCTGAACCATTCTCTAAGAGATGACCTTTCCACTGACAACACAGCTGAACTACAGAGAGACATTTCTGTAAACCTCAACACTTTTATTTAAGAGCTCTATCCACCTTTCCCTTCCTCTCCCTCTCTCCTTCACTTCCCTGTCTATATCTGTCACACACCATTCCTCTTCCCAAAATCACCTATGACTTTAATCTCCCTCTTGTTGCTCTCGCTCCATCAGCTTTCCCTTCCATTTCTGCTGGAGTCAACAGTTCTGCCTGTGTTACCTTCTGAAAGTATATAAAGCAAATACTTGTTTTCTCAGTTAGTAAAAAACAACTCCCCCCTCCTCCTACTCAGACTCTTTTCAGAACCTAATCTTTTAAGTAAAGCATTTCTTCTTTTCCCCCTCACTACTTCCATTTTCCACAGTATCATCGGCCATTTCCAGACTTGTAGCTTGTTGACTATAGCTGTGAAGCCTTACTGTGTCATGCAGAAAAAACAGCTACTTTTTGCTGGTCCTTACTCTTTCTCTCTTTCCTCATCCTCCTTCAACGCTTTGGGACTATGTCCTGAGTTATGCCCATGTGCTGTGATCCTTTCTGTGCAGCTATTGAACCACTGCATCTAGGGTGCAGTGGTGCTGCTTTTCGCTATGTTCATACCTTATGTCTGGCAGATGCTCACAAGTTTCACGCTCTTCATCCTTGCTCTTTTTGCTGCCTCCCTATAAGCAAGCTTATGTCTATCTTTGAGGTGCTACCTTTAAACTTCTCAGCTGCTCGTATATGTCAACATCACAAAGATTTCCAACTATCTAATCTCCTCTCTCTTCTGACAAAATGCTTGTGGCTACATTTCAAAATATTAAGATAACTCTGTAAAGCATGCACATGTGAATCTTTGCATGAACTTTTGTTTATGGTTGTATATGTCTTCCACCACCTCTGTGACATTACCTATAAGATCTCATCTGATATCTACTTCAGTAGAAGCCTTGGTCTTCATTTATGTGTTCATGTCCTCTCAGCTGGATTTCTAGGGACTTCTTTATTGTTCATTTATGTGTTCATGTCCTCTCAGCTGTATTTCTAGGGACTTCTTTATCAGAGATGCAGCCTCTGATTTCTTCACATGAGGCTATAGTTGGAGGAGGAAACTTGACTGAATCTGCCAATTTTACCTTGTTGTATCAAGTGTTTTAGTGCCCAACTGAAAATAGCATAGCTGCCTTTTTCAATTACTCCACAGCTTTTCTTCATTCTTTTTTTCCCCCCACTAGGCCATCAAAAGGCTAGTCTGAGTCCTCTGTCTCTCTATTTTTGTGTGTTTACTGTTCATTTTCAGACACTGCCTTTTTAAAATCACTTTTGGGAGGTACAGATTTTTCCTTTGTGGTTCCTGCCTTCTCAAAATGCTTCCTTCCTGCTTCTGCCCTCATAATTTTCTTATTTAATCTCAATTTTTTTTTCCTGAAACCCTCACTGTTTCCCCCTTGCCTAACTAACTTTTCCCTCCTTGTACTGCTAGTTTTGTTAGATTTTTAACTTAGCATCTATAAAATGGGATAGAGAAACTAACGTGCTCTCAGTAGTTTCAAGTTATTTTGGGAAAAGATGGGAAAAGAGGCTGCATAGGATAATTGCAGGAATCAGCTATCAATCCCATAGGTCAGATTCAGATATGAATCAGAATGAAACATTATTGGAGACAAAACAAATACTACTAGGAATTGTGTTATTATGGAAGACTAACATCCCAGTTACAGACTTGGAAACAACCAGTCCTAATCAGATACCTAAACAGGACCCAGTTATTTCCTTTGGTCACAGATGACTAATTCAATTGCCAGTAAGCCAAGAGGATGTAAGATGTAAGGCGATTTTAGATTTGGATTTGGTAAACAAGGAGAATAGTACAGAAGAGCCAATTGTAAAAATAATACTGGGATGCACAATTAAATTCAGTGAAAGGATAAGCAAGCATACATATGACTAAGATTTAGGTCTTTAAAAAGGCAAAGTCTGGTAAGAAAGCTAGTCAAGAGAGTGAAACGCACTTATAAGCGTAGAGGTCCGAATGTAGAGAAGGCTTTTAAGTAAAAGATATGAAAGTGATTAGACAGCGGATCCTAGAAAGATAAAAACCTTGCAGAGGAAGATTCCAGAATGGTGGCTAGAATAGCAGCCTTAAAAAAGACAAAGGGAAACAGTCTTTCTTGACAGTGTAGTCAAGAAAGAAAGTTTCATCATAGAGGCCAAGAACTGTAAGTATAAACTGCTGGAACTCAGGCTTGTAAAGGATATTAAGCAAAGCACAAACAGGTAAGACGATGTAAAAAGAAGATGGGGATTTTCGTCAGTGAAGACAAAGTAGAGACTAAAGACAACCCTAATAAAGCCAAAAACAATGCCTTGCCTTCAGTTTACTGAAGTCCTATGCTCTTAACACTGTTTATATTAAGTTGTTTTCACAACAGAATTATCATGTATCTGTAAGAACTTGAACACTCTCCCTTAAATTTCCAATTTCAAGCAAGAATTGCTTACACATTTCACTATAGCTAAGGAAAGGCATTTACTGACATGGCTGAGCAAAACCCACGATAATCATCAGATACAGCATAATTTTAATTCAACAGGAATAACACTGGTAATCATTTTTTCTTTAACACTAAAGTAGCTGTAAATCCGCTATTCACAGCGCATGGGAGGATATGCTAACTTCACTGACTTCAGTAGTAGTACTATATAACTAAAAGAGAAACTACTTTCTTTCTCACCTGAATTTGCAGGCACTTGTAAATCTACAAGAAAAAAAGAAGTCTGTATTTTAGTATTATTTATATCTATCCCATGCTCAAAGGTGGCATGTCATTAAGGTTTAATAAAGTTTAGTTTAGATGGTTTTATATTATTCAAGTGCTTTGTGACATATCACAACCCAAATGTTATCCTTGCATGAATGAACATGGACTGTCCAAGTTGTGGGGAGTGGCTTCCCTTACAATGTCTTTTCTCATTGCTTTGCTAACTGTGAAGAAAAAGAAGGAGAAATAGGGGACTTCTAATAGTTAGGAAACAACAATAGTTACTTTTGCTAAAGGTTCACTCCATTTTCTTTACCATGTAACCATTCTCTTTTTCCTTAAAATAACACAGAAATGTAATACCAAAAGTTACATTACCAAGAAGTTACTTCTTAACAACTTCCAATATAAGAGTCAGGAAAACCTGTTTCCTTGTGTCTAAGCTATAACCAAGTCTCTCACACATGCAAGGACACAAGTTCAGCCTATCATCAGGTTCATAAAATGTAAACGTTCAAGTAAGTTTCTGCTATAGTTACACACACAGTTACAACAAAAGATCAATTAACATAGTTTTCTCAATTAGTACAAACTAAGCAAGAAGAATACATTTTCACAGGCAGTGACAATGGTGACATATTGCCTACAAATGTGGTGTAAAATCACCTTTGGCAAAAGGGGGACAAATTGCGATCGCAGTAGTATCACATGAAGACTGCCATTTCAATAGACTACAGATTGTTTCATTTTGCTGTTCTCTCATGAATGGAGACTCATCCCCACAAGCGTGTCAGAGCTCCTGACTGATTCTGGCAGAGGGTGCAGAACTCCTGCTCTCACAGCTCACACAGTATTAACTGGCATCCCGAAAAATACACCCGTCCACCCTGTGAATAGCCCTGCTGGTTCCTGACTGCTTTGCATGGACTATTTGCTTACTACACAAGAGTTACCCACACTTCTACTGAAAAATTAACAGTGCTACGTGTTTCTTGATAGGTGGATAGACCACTTGCTTATAGAAGTTATGCTTATTGCTAGATAAGATTGAAGATATATGATGGCTAAGTTTTATTCTGTCAAATTTAAGGATTAAATACAGGTTACATTACTTACAAATGCTGTTATAAGAACTGAAAACCAGTATGTGCATTGTTAGTATCTGACTCAGGCTTTGAATCGTAGGCTAGGAAAACAACTCAGATTTCCCTCTCCAGGTCTTTAGTTACTTATGTATTAGCAAATCAAATTTATCTCAGTCTATTTAATTGCTTTACAGAATTAAACAGACAAACATTACCCACATTGTAACCACAGGACCCAATTCTCAAACAATCTTCTACCTCTAGGGTGTTGTGTGAATAGAAAAAAACAGAATCTGTGGTCTCAGTCATCCACATACACCTCTGCTTACTCTTGAGAAGAGACAAATGAAGCCACCAGATCGCTCCTCTCTTCCCTGTCCTAAACAAGGCTACCAGAACTCCCCGCATGAAGCATCCATGTTTGAAATTGCTACATACTGTGCAATTCGTTAACGTGAAGCTATTCTTCAGGGGAACACCAGAGTAAGGCACCAATAGACCTGCTTATACTGTGAGGTTCTCTGCCTATTTTTCATCACAATACAGGGACTCTGCTTCCTTGATCAACAAAGTGCTTCTTCAATTAATTCACAACCTAACTCAGCTGGTTTTACTAGCTGTTATCATCTTAAACAGTATCTCTCTCAAAAAAATTAATGGTTACACAGACATCTTTGTAACATCAAAAATATCAGCCTGTATTCTGCATTTCACAGATACCGTAGCTGACACCAGTACGTAATGGACAACTGATGATGACTGGAATTGCAGAACTGTGTCTCACGAGCAGTTTCAGAGGACTCTGGCACACATCAACGGTTGGATCTCAGCCTGCCCAACTCTGCATATTCTGTTCTCACTCATAACATTAAAGACTACCTTGTGAGTTCATCTAGAGTTTTTACAAAGAACATATCAATCTGTGTGCAAAGAATGAAGCATATGAACAAAAAAAATCTTCAGCTGATTTCACCAATAACATTTTAAAGTACTCCAAAGAAAATTTATACTGAGCAATCACATGCAGTCAAACAAAAGGTATATATGTTTTCTCTTATATGAGTGCCACATTCCTGCAAGCACCAGTTTGTGACTATGCACCACTGTACAATTAGTTCACACACATTATATGCAATCATAGATTTATGTTGAGTATTACGTATTAAATGACTGTTTTGAGATCACGTATATAGTCAGTTTGCATATATAACTGCAAGAACTGTATATGCAAATCAAGCACATAATTGCACTAATGATTATGGATCTGGGCCCTGTCCTTTTAAAAGTTGGACCTAAATGTAGATCAAGCTTGAACACTCTTTGTTAGTTCAGCTGAGATAACACAATGTAAATTTACTTGGAACAGTGACAGATTCCGCTTTTAGATGCACGTCCACATCTTCCATTGGTTTCAGTAGGAGCTTTTAGCAAAACTGGGAACAGGGGTTTATCCTATATAAAGCGGGACTACGATCTTTTTGATCCTTGCTATGATGGACTACATTCTGACATGAGATCAGCTAGCGCAATTTCCACTGGGAGAATTGAGTTTGCTTACACAGGACAGTATTTAGTTGAAAGCTGGTATACAGAGACGATCATGTGGCTTTTTAGCTACCTTGTCCTGATTTTTTCTATGGTGACTCCAAAGGAATGTTCCATCAGCTGTTCTGACTGCTAGAAATTCTCCCATCACTGTGCAGTAACAATTTTAAAGTTCTCAGGGAGGAGGGTAAATATCAATTAACTTTAGTAACCCACAGCCGCCGCAGTGGCCGGGGTCTGCTAAAAATAGAAGAACAAGAAAACATAAAAATGGGGAATATTTGTATTGCAAAGTATTTTGTGATGCTACTAGGACTGGAAAACAACTATGGTAATATACACTTTTTTACATTAAGACAAGATACAGTTCCAGACTGAGCTTCCCTAGCCAGTCTATCAGGTACAAAGTAGTACACCTCGGAGATCTCTAACCACTCATAAAGACAGATGCCAGTAGAACGCCATTCCATAACTTTTTCTAACTTAACAGGTTTTCTCCTTTTCAACAAAAGAAAGGAATCGAACCAGCAGATTTGACACACTTTGAAAACACTTTCTGATCAGACACATTGATTATAAAAGCCCTTATAAATATCTAAATTGGTGAAGAAGCCCAGAGTGAAGCAGAATTCTGGTTTTGCATCTTAGACACAGAACTTCATCATCCATGCTGCTTTCTTTCTAATTATCTCTACTACATATGAAACACCCCTAAAAACCAGACAGGAGAGAATCTAATCAGCTGCTTTAAGAGACTGAAATTTGGTGTGATAGCAGTAGGTATGGAAGACTGAAGGGTTTTTTTACAATTTGGTAGCAGTCTTGACTCGGATAAAACAAACTGAAATTTCTGACTTCATCTGAAATCCTGCTGTCAATCTCTGGAATGGGAACTAGGATCACCAAGGAAGGTAAGAGAAATACTGTAGTTCCTGCCCTGGCCACAGCAATGATATACTGCTATACTGGCCACTAAAATGATGTCTTGCTGCTTTGACGGCCAGGCACTGATAATCTCTGTTGTTCCCTTAGCTTGTTTCAAGACCTAAAGAGGAGTCAGCATGTTCAGACAAGTCAGCCATGCTTTACCAGGATTAGAAAATGCAATAAAGAACCTAAAGGGAGGAAGATAGAAAGTTAAAAAAAAAAAATTAAAGAAAATTAGGCGAGCACTTAGAAGGGAGACAAGAAAAAAGGAAATCCAAAGAGGGAACTGAATAGAACAAAATAGGGGAAGAAGACAAGTGGATGCAAAGAACAAAAAGGGGTAACAGTGTCAAGAAGAAACTACAATAAAATAGAAGAAGAAGAGCAAAAGGAGCAAGAGGAGCTTGGAACAAGGATTTCACAAAGGAGTAAGAAGTAAGGAAGCTTGACGACGAAAGAAGTAGAGTGAAATGGTCTTTAGGGCTCCAGTTTCCCCATCTATTTTTACTCATTTTCAGTACTTATTTTTGATTACATGTCTTGTATCTTCCAGGAGAAATGAGGGTTCCTTGGTTTCTTTGAATCCTTTCTCCGTACTTCTGAAGGGAAAATAAAAAAATCAAAAATCAGTTTAATTAATAAGTTTTTTTAATATTCACAGGGAACTGACTGTCATGAATGAATGTCCTAAGCCACCTTCCCACATTTCTAATACACGTTTGCAAACTCTGGTTTGCACATGAACATCAGAATTTGTTAGTGTAAATCATAAGTCATAGAGGCAGGCTGGACTCTGCATACGCAAAAGATTAAGGTTCAATTTAGCAAGCATTTACTAGAAAGCTTCGCCCTCTGGCGTTTTTAAACAGGTTCACCCTATATTCTTTCTTTGTGGGAAAACCACCTAGAAAAGTATTTTCGAGTGTTCCATATCCAGGAAGCGCATTGCTGCAACCGTGCACAGGAAATGCTATGGGCCTTAATGTACCATAGATACTAAGAATAAATCATGAATATCATCAAAAGTCCCTTTAAACAGACTTGTCCGCTTTCTGTGGGAGAAACTATTTTGTCCGTTTTTTTTTTTTACCCTGAGGCAATTCTGCTCAGTGTTGTGCTATAGATTGAATTTGATTGGAATACTTAAGCATTTCCAGTGATGATCCTAAAGGAGAGTGCACCAGAAGTCTATCAGTCATTCTGCCTCATAGGGAGTACGAGTGTCGGACTAGAAGCCTTCTCCTCTGGGACATGACAAAGCACAGAGTTATTAGCAAAACACATTCAGATGACATACCTATAGAAAAGAAAGCACCGAACAGTTACAAATTGGACTTACATCAAATGCGGCAAGCTCTCACAATGGACTTCTGTAAGACACAGAAGCACTGCTTGCTTTCTCCTTGATCTACCTCTACAGCTCTCAGTACGGCGTCTTGTATTACATCCACGCCGTGCAATTACAGCCCTTCCTGGACTTGATTTAATGGTGATACTAAAAAATTCCTTGCCTCTTCTTTTTCCTTCTCCCTCCCTCCCTTTTCCACTAGCCCTTCTCCCCAGCAAGGGCAGCCAACCATCGATGCCAGAGGAAAACAAGCAACCTTCCTACCAGGCTTGGTAGAAACAGAAAGAATGCCCTGAGCCACGTAAGAATCAAGAAAAAAAGAGAGAGATGTGAGGTCAATGAGGATAATTATTTCACTGGAATGTTTTGATGTTGATAAGAAGCTGGAATTTCCATGCTAGCAAGGAGCCAGGAACAATTTCTACTGTAGGCGCCAAAACTTAATTACCTTATACACCTGGCAAGATTAGCAGCCATGTAAGTGCTAACCAAAAATAGTGAAATCTGTGAAAATAGTGGATTTCTTGGGTTCTTAGGCATCCCAAAATATCAATGAATAGAGGCTAAAAAGTTGAGAAAAAGAAAAAAAAAGAAAAAAAAAAAGAAAACCAGAATATTTTATTCTGTGACAATTTAATATTTTAAAAACTGAAGTAATTTTTTTAAGTTCTGGTTTGAAATGAGAAGTCCAGCCAAAAAACATCGGTTTTTCTCTTCCAAAATTTTAAGTTATTTCTTTTCTGACAAAATTTGTATTCATGGTATTAGCACCGATGGTACGGGAGCTTCCCATGGATTTTTATTTTCACCGAATTTTTTCTGTTCAGTTCTAATCATCTACATCCTCCCCACACAGAAACATGATACAGCTTGCCTTAATTCAACTTTTGGTGGCAGAGATTGTATTTTGGATTCCTAGGAAGTTGCGTAACACTTAAATTGAGTCCCTAAGCCCACCAGTGCTTCTGAACACAGGTATAATAACAAAATTTGTATGCAGTGTCACAAAGAAAAACATGGATGATAGAGTTTCTGAGGTGCCAACCCAGAAGAAAAGCTCTCTTTATGAAACTGCAGGATAGAAAAAAAAAAAAAAATAAGAAAAAGGTTTGTATCCACAACCAGCAAAGTGTTATTCAGAAAACCCATAAATCTCCATCTTGGACACACAATTCTGGAGACCCTGTGGCTCTCAGGTTGTTGGCCTAGTTGAAAAGAAATCAATGATAAACAGGATTGAGTTATACACATCAGAGATTTGACCTTCTAAAATGGTCTCTAAATGAGGCACATAACTATAATTCATTGTGTGAAGCACACAAGCCAACAGGCTCTGTGCATATGATAAAATTCTCTAATTCTTCAATTTTATGTTCACAAAGAGCTTTCCCAGTTCTGTACTTTTTCAGCAGAGGAAAAAGAAAAATCTGACATTTTTCCTATACTCCTGAATAAATACACTGAGGAAGTACTCAATCCATTTGCCTAATTACACAATATGCAGCATAGAATGAGACGGTTCCTTCAGCAAAGGAAGGAGAGGAAAGGTTTAAGCTGATTTTTACACTTTATTAGTGCGTGTTATAATACATGAATCCTTCTTAGCACTGAAACCTAATTTTTAAATTGTATTTTTACTCACTCAGCTATACCTGGAGCTATTCTTTCTCACGAGTCTAAAACTGTTTCTTCCTCTTCTGGTCAAGTTCACTTTATTAATTTCTCCCTATATTTCTCCAGGTTGTTGTATATTTCTTCTGAGTACTCCACAGTGTTAGCAATGCTTGCTCTTGTTTGAAAAGGTTAATGCGTCTTTTGCCCCTCTCAGATCATTTATGAAGATATTAAACAAACAAGTGGTACCCAACACTGACCCTGCAGAACCCCATTAAATTTTTTGCTAAAACTAGATACAATGCTGTTAGTATCACTACTCACTGAGAACAATCTGTCATTCCCCAAGCTGAGCTTTTCTTATTACATGCAGTCTACTGGGGTTTGATTTTTTTGTCGGGTTTGGTTGCGAGGGGAGGGTGGTGGTGGGGAAGGTGGGTGTTACTGTACTTTTCAAGGTATTCAACAGAACTGCAAAATCATAAAAAAAAGCACTGGACAACAGTTGACTAAGTCATTAATTGTCTGATGGAGAAGCTGAAATATATAGAAAAGTCAGGGCATTGACATACTAAACCAAGTACAGCTCAAAAACAGATAACTGAACCTACATCTGCAATCAGTCTAACAGCTGGTTTTGAACAAGTGACATTTCTAAATGGTGCGTCAAAAAAAACCCACTTTCTGTGTTCTTAACAATTTGGAGACATCATTCAAAATTAGTACAAATAAAAAAGAGGGAATAAGGTCAATGCCACAGTATGCTCAAGAAAAGCATAATGTTTCTGCTTTCTGCACTTAGCTACTCAGTGTAATTAAAAATGATCTTAGTCTGCTACAGCAACCAAAATTGTTTTCCATCTGCTCCAAGGTTATCAGAATACACACTGTCCCTTTTTCCAATTTTTTCCATACACAGTAGGTGCAAAAGCAACTTCATTTCATTAAAAATTCTTTTTTAAAGGCTTATGTATTGAAAACTCAAAATCAAGAACAAAAGAGACAATAAATATCATGAAAGCATTTGCAATTGAAAAAGTAAAGACACAGGAAATAATTTCAAGCATCTAAGGACATCATGACATAGCAGCAACTTTAAAACAATAACAAAGACAGAGAAAAACACCAAAACACCATTACCTTGAATTCTTTTTCAATGTTGGCCAACTTGGCAAGTTCATTGCTGAGTTCTAGAGCAGTGAGTACTGGATCTTCACTGGAGAGGGACAGATAAGCCGGACTAGCCAGTCCTTTGTATGCATTTATTCTTGACCTAGAGTGACTGAAAGAATCATGCTTTTGCTTCTCTGTACAGTCATTACATTTGCAGAAATAATCATGAGGTCTTTCTATCCTTGCTCCTTTCATCAATAACATGTGCACAACTTCGTATTTTTGGCAGTGGGCAGCTAAAATTATGGGAGTGATATCTGGAGAAAAGCGAGTACCGTCTTCATCATAGGAATAAAAATCATCATCCTGGAGCTCCTGCTCACAAGGGCTCAGAGTCAGTCGCTTATTTACTGAAAACCCAGGATGATTCAAAATTGCTTCCACTATCCTAATGTAGCCTTTGCTGATTGCAAGCAGCAGGGCATCTCCAATCCGTGCCAAGTTCTCTTTTTTTAACAGAAGTTCTGTCACTTCCAAATGTTCATTCCCTACAGCAAGCTGCAAGGCGTTTTGGCCCATGTAGTCAACACAGTTGACATTCAGTGTTTTTGACTCCTCCAGCATTTTGCGCACCACAGGTATGTTCCCATACTCTGCTGCATCTAGAAAGCGCTCTTCTTCAGCCGTAAGACTGGTGCCCCTGTTGTTGAACATGAATGCTGGGCCTCTAATGGCCTGTCGCCTTCCCTTTTCCCTCATCATAGTCATACGTCTCAGAGATGGACTTTCTTCAATGTACCTAACGAGAAAACAGAAAGGTAACAGAATTTCACTATGTTGGTTATTTGTAGTTTCCACCTCTCCTGTGGCTACAAAAATAATGATGTATTTTGTCCCTTGTCATTTGCCCATCTATTGACAAGAAGCATTCTTTCTTGTGATCTTTCTGCCCTCATGCCTGCTTGTCTGCAATCTAAAGGCACTCACAGGTTCAATGCCACAGGCCATTTCTATTTTGTTAGCGTGGTCAAGATTTTTTTTTCTTTTTTTTTTTTTTTACTTTATGTAAGACATCACTTCTCTTCAGAAATCCCTCCCAACTCACTTCAGTATATATATAAAATGAAAACACATCTACTATATTACTTTCAGTAGTAATTAACACTATCCACCATAGGCATTCAAGCTGATGGTTTAAGGAAGGCAATATTTAAGCTTACCGTATTGTAGTTCACATAAATGAGAGGTGAAAACAAGTTTTCTTCCTGATGTCTTCCCAAGCAATACAGAGTGAAGCCTGATCTCATGCCTTCTAGTGCTACTCCTAGAAATGTTAACCAAATCTGGAAGATTCTACTCACAAGTCAATTTGGTCAAATTACAAGTCTTTGAAAAACAACAGTTCATATATGTTCAACAGACTTTCTGGATGCTAGTAACTAAACTGCTCATGGATTCCAGACACCGGGCATGATCCAGTGTAGACTGGGATAAGCTCTCACTCCAGCTGGACTTCTGCAATGCTGTGGGTTATCTTGGCCCTATTTCTATTATACATCTACCATTCCAGGAGATGAAAGGAAGAAGCTATCTAATGTCATTACATGATTTTTTTTTTTTTTTTTTAAAGTCCTCATGCATTCTTGTAATACTGTCAAGAAAAATGGGAAACTCAAAGAGCTATTGAATTGAAAATTGGGATAGCAGGCTGCACTGGAATGCCTACACTGGGTGTAGGAAAGTGAGATTGTTTAGGAAAGGGAACCGAGAACCAGGGAAGCTGTGAACTCCCCTCAAAAACTGGTTGCAAAAGCAGAAAGAGGGAAAAAAGAGAAGGAGAAATGGAGAAAAGAAAGGGTAGGCAAGGTAATTCAGAAAACACAGAAACTGGAATTATGAACCAGTGAAGATACTGGCTGAAAACAGTGGGGAGCAAACAGGAATAGGCCGAGAGAACAGACAGATCAGATGCTGAGCTGGATCTAGCTAGGTGAGGAAACTACAGAGGGGAGAGGAGGTTCAGAGAAGCGAGACTAGGAATGTGCAAAGAAAACGGACCTAGGATGAGAGGCTGAGGAGCAGACACTACCTTGCTGGAGAAAACAACAGGAAACAACTGCCTGGCAAGGTCTGAAACAACAGAATAAATGGGATCAGGCTAAAGAGGTCACAGCTGGGGGAAGAACAGAAGCATTTATGCCTGCCAGAGCAGAGGCCAAAGGCCTGAAAAGGTACTCAGGATACCACAACCTTCCTTCACTACCGACTGCAAATAAATGTGAAAGCCATCAGCAATCTCCCTTTCCTTTCTAGCCCAGCTCAATATTGAGAAAGACAGCCTCCAGCTGCTATCAGTTAATCCATTAGCTCAAGGGATAGAGATCACTTGAGCTGATTTGATGGGCACAGGACACAAGTGCAGCTGATAAACAATATATGAGTTAATGGAGGGTGTGCTTTGAATATATATAACACTATATACATGCTACATAAAGACAAACAGGCCTTATAAATTTCAGATTTGGTTCTTAAGTCCTACGTGCCTCTGTTCCTCATCAATAAAAAAGGAACAGTTGGCTCCCATTTTACAGGAGCATTGTGAAAATTAATTTATTCACTTCAGCAAAAAACTCAGATACAAGAATAAAGGGCCAAACGAAAAAACTGAAGAGGACATTAATCCTTCTCCCCTCAGTGCAAAAGCCAGGTAATGTGCATTAGGAGAGATAGGGGTCCACATAATGAATGCTGAGGGCAAAACAAAATATTAAACGGCCCTTTTTAAGCAAACCCCGTCAGTCTGCAAAAGGACAGACCAAGGGAAAAATGGCACACGGACCTTTGGTGCACACAAAGGCCATGTATTTAAGTGAACACAGTGGAACCTGCATGGGCAGCTTCAAAAGCTGCATATTTTAAGTGCTGCAGGTTCAAATCCACAACCCGAGCAACGTTGCTCTAAATGCAGTCGTCTTTATTTTTTGTGTGATCTTTCAACAATGAGCTTAGCTACATTACCACTGCACAAAATACGCCTGTTGACATCACTGGATTTCCCCATACGCAGCAATGTCAGTCCTAATGGTTTTCATTGGGCATAACTAATTCGATTCAGTTTATAAGAGTATGTCTGGCCTTCCAGCTATCTGCATCAGTTGTAATAAATTCAGCAAAACATAAAATCTTAATCACTTTATCACAGCTATGAATATCATAAAAGCTAGTCCATGCTCTGAACATTTCGGTTAACACAAATGGGCAGTTCCATTGCAGACCAAGTGAAGAGACTGTAATATTCATTACCAAGGGCAGGTCTCTCCTGGGATGAAGCATTTGATCTTTTTACATTTTCATCTGTGGTTGGTGTTTCTGGATTACCAGAAATGACCTGGGTGGCACTGCAGTATAAGCAATGCTAACTTGAAATATGTGCCAAAACTGCTTTGCCAAACATGACAGAATCCTTTCTTTTTTTCCACTTTCTTTAAATCTATGAAAAAGGCTGCATAACAGAGAGGATTTCTGACTCTGTTAAACACAGAATTGATTTAATGTCTTAAAGCTCAGGCATATTTCACCTTTGGGAGTACTCAGATATAAAGATTTGAGCCCAGAGTGCACATGGTGAACAGCCACAGTATGCTACTACCTTATTCCCCGACAAAATCAAAAGTAAAACCAGAAATACTGTCTTTTCATAGTTACCTTTTAAACAAGATCTTATTGTCTGCCATGCTGTTACGTTTCTATCTTTCCTCCACATCTAAAAACATACAACTACAGAATGTAATTGTTTACTGTAATGCTATAAAGAAAAAAAGTATGTATTTTAAAAAAAGTAAAAAAGGCAGAGGAAAGATTGACTCATGCTGACACCTTGATTTAAGAAGGCTCTGAACTGCCACCCTGAATCTCATTTATCTTTTATTAAATATATATAACAATACATTTTCCCCTATATATTCAGTGTCATTTTTCAGAATATTGTGAAATATGACACTTATTTTCTGGTTTATCTATCTTTCTTTCAAAACCCACTGTCTGACTGAGGTGACACATCTGACTTCTGTAAAAAGAGATATATCCTTCCAAAGGTGTTGCATTAGCATATCTTCCCAACAAGGAAGATTTCCTTAGCTATAAATCTTGTGACAGAAATTACATATTTGAAGTGACTGCAGTACCTTCTCAAAATAAAGATGAAAGTTGCTTGGTATTTTAGTGACTAAAATATTGTCAATACGTCCTGAAAAAAATAAAAAGCAAAAAATCTTGTACAGCACCACACAGCCAGAAGACTGTTAGGTTCATCCCTACCTCCCTCCTCTCCTCTTCCCTCAGCAAATTCAGAGCCCTGGAAGGTAATGCAGCTCTCGTCAGAGTGCTGCATGCAAGAAGCATCAGGTACAAGGTCTCCTATTCCATTTTCTGCTCTCCTGTTCTTATACCTAATATTTTTAAGCTATCCCAAAGTATGAAGAAAATGGTTAAAATTTTAGTTTTAACTATTTAACCGTTTTTAGCACATTCTGTATGTAATATTTGCCAACTGAAGTAATGAAAACAACAAAATCTCAAGTCACATCTCTAAATATCATTAGGCTGGCTTAAAAATATGACTAAAATAGAACTAAGTGTGCATTAATTATTTGTGTTCTATTTCCTAAAGTCTTTCAAGTTCATATTCTCAACCTCGTCTCTGTAAGGAGCTGACAACTTACATTAAAAGAGGGAAGGAGAGATGGAAATTGTGATGCTCCTTTTCCCAACTATTCCCAATAGTTGAAAGAACACAAAAAATTAAAAATCTATAGAATGCATGGCAAAAAAGCCACAAGAACACTGAGAAAGAAAAATGCTCAATATTTTAATGTTAATTCTTCAGCAGAGATACACCACGCCATTAAGTAAGTTCTAGTCCTAGTACACAGGTCACATAATTACACTACATGGTATGCAGCAGGAAGGTAGAGCACAGAATTCAGTCCCCTTTTGCTGATGTGAAGCAGCAACTGAGCCCCTCCATTTTTTCCACAACTATTTTTCACATTCCACAGCAGAAAAATGGCCAAGGCGTCTATACAGCCTCAAGCCTCTGTTTGCTGCTCAGCACAAATAAGAAGGATGGAGTTGGAGAAGGGCAATCATGCTAACGAGTACACCAGTTCCACCACATCTGGACACATTTCTCTTGGTCCTAAGCGTGCACCAGTTAGGCAGCTGGTTCAAGGAACTGAAGAGCTTCACCGGCAAGAAAGAACTTCAGAAACTTCCACATTGGTACACCAACCTTCAGAATTATTAATTCCTCAGCAGAAAACAAGGATGGTCTTAAGTTGCAAGTGTATTTCCTTAACTATACTGCTACCATTAGCTATTTACCACCTTAAGTCTAGTTCATTGCTTCCTACTTAGGCAAACTCTTAGTAACTTCAGTGATAGCCATAAATGAACATCACTCACTACAAGACAATTAACAATTAACCAAGATGTGACAGGACCCTAAGTCAGCCTCTTGTTGAATAATAGGAAAGCAGGACACCTCCTTTTCAGCTTTGCAGCAGAACTCTCACATTAGTGAGGCCACGGCTCCTAAAGGCGTATATGACCTTTCAAGACTTTACCTAATGATCCGTATCACAAGCTTTCAGATACAGCCATGTTATGTATGCTCTGAACAATTAACGGGTTCGTTACATACCAGGTAACGTCTAAGGCACAAAAACCTATCCTACGTTATAACATATTTATGTTTACCTTAATATTTTCATCTAAAATGCACGACCTTCATATGTGCAATAAAAAACATTAAAAAAAATTTCCACTAAACAAGCAATGGCCACTTGTCTCTTGTGTTTTGTATGCATCACATTTACTATGACCTTACATTGCATCGTATTGTTGCCTGGACAGTTACTCCTACGTACAAGGCTAAAAATCTGAGCAGTACAACTGCAAAGGACTGGAGTAAGCATTATGATTCCTCTGCTTCTACCATGGATTATTTCAATTGCAGATTTCTACTCTGTTAGCCTACCCGTCCCTTTTCATGTTCAAACTTTCAGAATTGTAGCAGAAGGACAGAAATGTAGGACAAACAGTTGACCTGAGAATTCCTTGTGTTCTGCTGTTCATTATCTCATCAACAGCAGTTCAGAAGATTTATAATCTTGTTTCTAAGTTTATTTTTTAACACTGAGAACTGCATAAACTATTTTTAAAAAAAAAAAAAAAAGAGAAGTTGGAGAAATAGAGGTTTCATTCTGGGCCTTCCCAGATCCATAGAGCCATTTTCTAACATTTGTACTGAAGAACAGACTGTTATTCTCCCTGAACTATTAAATGCAATAAAAGATGGCATCAACGATTTACAAGCAGTTTACCCCAATGCTAAACTGCAGTACAACATTAGTGATCTTGATTGTATTCTAGCCCTGAAAAGGAAATGGAGTCCAGTGATTATAGATAGATCAGATAAGTACATCACGGAAACACTGGTGCGCAGGCACATTTAAAAGCAACAACACCGGAGTCAGCCACACAGGAGATGCAGATTGTGCCTCTTGTTCTGCCAAATGTAACCTCTGAGGTCCCAGTTTTAAAATGAAAGAATGATAATTGCCTTACTCGCAAAAGTAAGTGCTCAGACATGCACATACGCATGAGCAGCATTTTAGCTGATGACTCCCGAGATCTCTTAAACTAAGCCACCTCAAATGTTTGCTTTGTTACCACCACAGAAAAGACTGAGATGTTCCATGTGAGGTAGCAGCTCCTGGCTCCGTGCAGGGCCACAGGCAGTGTTAGAGGGGCAATCCCCCCAGCCTCACTGCCTCTCCTAAATGAAGGCTTTGCCATCGCTCCAAGCTCTGCTACAGCCATGTGCCAGAAGAGGCTGCTGGTAAATTTGTTTCTCCACCAGTAAAAATAGTGTCACATTCACGTATGTTTGCATGGAAGCTTGCACATGTTGCACACAATTTGGGAATCCCTGCACCAAATCTAAAATTAATTAAATGAGAGCTTCCTTTGCTCTTCTGTGAACTACTGCCTGGACTTTCCAGAAGAGGGAGGCTAATTCACCTGAACAGCAGAACATAAATCAGGCCAGCTGCAAGATCTGACTCACGTCTATACTCTCCCACTGGTCTGAAATGACATAATCCATCATCCAAAACGCCCTCATGTCAGCTCACAGAAGTTCTGGCTCCAAACTGGAAAGAATTAGTCAAAAAATGGAACAAAACACAATGAGATATCAGGTGGAGATGTACACACACTTAGTTTGTTCCTTGCCTCCCCTGTCCCACAGACTATGGAGTGCTTTTTCCTACCATTACTCTTCACGAACTCCTCAACAGAAAATACCAACCATCTCGTGGGGAAAAAAAGGACTATATTTTGATGACAGGAGTGCATCTATGGACATGCACAAAAAGGCAAACATCTCACCAGGAAAGAACCAAGTTAACAGGGCTGCAGCAACAAGCCCCTTTTACACTCAGTCCTTTATTTGTGTTCTGTCGTTCTGCTCAGGAAACTAAGCTATGATTTTCAGAGAGACTCAGGAAATCAGGCATCATACTACATTTAATTTACAGGTTTTGTCCACATTTTTCCCACTGGGACATATAGTACCTTGTGAAACAAGTATCACATCCAGTCTGCAGTCTTAGTGGGAATCTGAGGTTAATTACTTTTTCCAGCAATATGTGGCACAGGAGGGAGCCAGCTGTACATTGACAGGGACCTTGCATAGGTTACAGCCTTCAGAGCGAAGACATTTCAAGTACCAACTAAGTGCATCTCCTCGTGCAAACTACTTCATATCTTTCTGCCTCTTTCCCCTTACACTGTTTGTCAGTACTGAATATTTAGACTACAAATTCTTCCAGTCAAGGATTCTCACACTCACTTTGTGCACACTAAAGCTTTACGTTTGCCAATCTGTGCACATTATGAACAAATTGATACTCATATTTATTTCATTAACATACACTATGATTTTAGGCATTAGCACCAACCTCAAAGAAGAAATCCCACTGCTGTGCTGAGGATGACCATGGGCACATATCAGGGAAAATGGTAGTTGTGGCTATTCTGTCTCTATGCCCTGTCAGTTCAGTACACTCCTATTACATTGATTAATGTCAGCCCTTTTGTCAGTCCACCGGGCAGTGGCTTGCAACCACTGCTGTCAAAGACTCCCAGGACAGGATCACAAGAATTATGTACCAGGAAGCAATTCCAACAGACGGAGTTCACTCCAGGCTCCAACGCCTATAGCTGTGCAAACTGAACTCCAGTTTTATTCCCTGGTGGCATAATACCCATTTCTTAAAGAAAGGAATATGCCAACAGTTCTAGGAACACACTAACCTAAAAGGGATCCAGAAGTTTAGGACTCATAGCTTAAAATTCATCTGACCTAGCTTCAACTGTCTAAAAATAAAGTGTCTGAGTCTAAATTAATCGTCTAGGCTCTTTTTATGGTGAATGGGAAAAGACAGGCACCTCAAGAAAGAAGATAAATGACTACACTGACTTGCCCACTGCTATTTCCTTTCTCAACCCATCAACTACAGAGGGAGCCCAGACAAACAACTTCAGCGCAACTTTCAGACAGCTAAAGCCATGTGAAGGACTCCTTCACTTGAAGTCGGATTGCTGGGTACAGGGTATTTGTGAAGAATTTCCGAACTGGGATGGTAAAAACCACTTTTATTTGTGGTTAACCCATTCTAAGCGCTATTCTAATTATTTCTGTACCTTACAGTTGTCTCTAGGGTGATTTTAATTAAGGCTTCTTCTATAAATGCTGAGTATGTTATCTTAAAACTCAAAAGAAAGTGTTTGTCATCTGGTAATTAAAATATTTAATTAAAAACTAAATATTGTCCTGAAAGTATAAAATACTCAAGTCATCCTCAGAGGTAAGTCTGTCTAAACTGCAGCATCTTATAAAAATAAGTGAATAATTCCTGGACAACCTACATTTCGTAAGTCAGAGAAAAGAAAGTTAACACCCCTATTAGTAAAACTGAATTTCTTTCTCTTGCAGTAAGTCTACTCATGGTCAGTACTTCTTTTTTATATATATATATATGATTGCATCTTAAAAAGCAACAAACTGAAATTTCCGAAGACAACATCAAACAGGGTAAGATGCATCTCAAGAACTGAGGATTTTCTGCACAGGTGTCCTAGATTTCTGTGGGGAGTCTGGTTTTATCCCAGCCTAGATTTTTCAAAAATATAAGAGAGAGGCATTAGCACTGCTAGTACAAAAGGGTGCAGTGGGTTCTTTAAACCTTAGCTGAGCCGATAATTAGGTTTTCTCGGTAGCTATGCTAGTAGTCAGGAAAAAAAAAGAAAAAAAGAACGAAAGAGATGAAATCTCTTACGCCCCAGCGCCCCACCCTGAAGGAGCAAAGCCGAGGGGCAGAGGAGGAGGGAGCGGGGGGTGCCGGGGGTAGGTAGCGACCCGACCATCCCCTCAAGGCACTTTCTCCGAAGTCTCCGCGCCTCAGC
>NW_009198559.1:61849-73198 GCF_000690835.1 Fulmarus glacialis | reverse complement strand
GCACTTTCCTCTGATGCTCTACCCTGGCCTGTGCAGGACTGGCTAGCAGCAGGAGGCACTGCTCTTGCAGGTACTCCCAGGGGATAAGTAGATGTATCATGAAGCTAGCAAAGATGGGGGCACAATCACTCTGCTAGCATTTTCTGGCATTTTTACCAAGTTTCTGTGTAAGTCAGGCTGGTGGGAGTCTTAAAGAAAACAAAACAAAAAAACCCAAACACACAAACAAAAAAAACCCCCTGAAACCCCCAAAACCAAACAACAAAAAAAACCCCAAACAAACCCCACACGAGTATTATAAGAGAAAAGAGTCCATGTGCTGTGATAAGGGCTAGGCTTAAGATACTGTGATAGGGAAATCCATGAGTTTGTAAGCATGGGCTTCAAAGGTGGGGGAGGCTAGGGTAGGGTAGTACCAAAAAGGAGTGCCTAACATTAAAAGCAAATTTAATCCTGTCTAAATATTTGGAAACATCAGATGTAATACCTCTTGCTGGCTCTGTGTGCGTGCATATGTTGTAATCTCAGGCCAGCACTTGCTTGTACTAGAGAGCCCCTTGCTTACAGGTGTCTTTCTGTGCATGAAGAGGTACCGTTTCAGTATGTGCAAGTTTGACATTTGAAGATACGGTTTTTATAGGCAAATCTTTGATAACTGTCTTTTGAAGATGGGGCCCTTTTTTCTGTGATAATCTTATGAAAAATAGAGAAGGAAACCTTAGTTTAGGTTTTAGTTATGGACTTCAAAAATATTGTTCTTACATTGGATGTTTGAGGCCTTTAGTATCACCCCATCAGTGAGGCTCATTACTAGAATCTGAACACTGCAAACAGAAAAAATAATTGCACCTTCCACGCTATTTTTCTGCTTTCTCTTAAGCATCATTAGTTTTGGGGGATCCCAATATGCAAAGTATAAATCATCATTGATTGTTGTCATGTATGGGATTTCCTTTCACCATGTTTTCAACAGTATCGGAAGTATAGCCTATTTTCTTTTAGTGTGTTCAGATACTAAGTCCAACAAGATATGAAGATTTTTTAAAGTTTTGATTTTGGAAACAGGATTGATTTTCTAGACCAAAAAATAAGTGGTTATGCTCTCCTTTCCATGACTGCTTTCTGTAACACCTCCAAGTTTGTGCCATTTAAATGTTTTTAAAAGTTGAAGAGAAATCAGAATGAGAAAAATTCTTTTGGCACTCTGTTTTCTGTACAAACGTTTCACAGCTGTTTAAACTGCCATGAAGAATCCGTGATTTCAAAGATGGAAGATACCACAGGAGTTTGGAAGTAGAGAAAACTATCATCTGGGTTATTTTTTTCCGTTTCTCCACAGGAAAGCCTTCTGTAACTGAGGTCTAGACAGAGGACTTCGGAGCAGACAGAAGCTTAGGCAGTAATACTCTAGAGCCTGTGTAAACATTTTGCTCCAGTTAAAACCTCCCAGTAGTACAAGTGGTAGCTGTACCCAGATTCGTCTCTCAAATCCAGACCATGGGCCACCGTTACTGTGGGCCACCATTAGCACTCCAGGGTTACACTGCCTAACACAACTCCTTTAGAAAGCCTACTACTGAGCTGTGATTGAGTGCTCAGTATTGTTTCTTACTCTGGAAAAGAGGGACACCTTCACTCCCTAACTAATTGGTATAAAGGATAACTCCTTATGGCCAGGAGTGGAATTTCAGAAAAGGAGATGGGAAAAACAAGGACCCATGCAGTTTTCCATTAAGAACCGTGTAGTGATATTCAGAGGGGAAGACACAACAGTTCCTATAAGCAATGAAAATTAAAGAAAAACAACAAAATCATAGTGTCATGTGTGTACCAAGACATGTTTTGTCACAGCTCTGTCAATACCACCTTTGTTATGATCTGCAAATGCAGATAATGTAGTCGTGTAAATGTGCCTTTACTTTATTACCACTTATTTTGGATCATTTAACTGAAGTGCCTGTGGAGTGGAGGTTCTGCAGGCTTCTGGGCTGGTTTTGGTGTAACTGGTTTGCATGGATTTTAAAAGGAAGAGATGACATAAAAAAGCGTATGAAAAATGCAAATATTTGGGACAAATGGCGAAGTGTGAATCCCTGTGACAGCAGACTCCTTGGTGGAACTGAGTTAGCCCCCACCTGTGCAAGCAGGCCGTTCACTAGAAGGTATGAGCAATAGTGAGGACAGGGGTTTTTCAGGCTGGTGATGGCGGGTTCAACACATCCAGTGTTCCTGTTGATGTCAGTATTTTTCAGCCTGAGGCAAGATGCAGCCTGATGCAAACTGTATTAGGGTTGAGGCACTCAAATGGGAAGCATTTTTATTATCAGTCTGTTTCATGGAATGAAAGGAGAAGACCCACTGTGACATGCTGGGATATATGTTGTTAATTGCTCGTCATAACAATTCTGTTTCTTCAGTAAGATCTCTCTTTTCCCTTACCTCCTCTCCCTATGAAATGATCATGTCAATATGGGGAGAGCAACCCTGAGGAATCTATAATTTAATGAAAAATTCCTGTTGCCATGGCATAGGAGAGTTCTGATTTTATATTGAAAGAATTTCTCAGTCTTCATTTGCATTCCCTGGCTCTCTAAACAGCTATATCAGCTGTTAGGATTCAAACAATTAAAAATGCTCTATTATTAAGAAGAAATTAAAAGAAGTAATCAGCTTAACACAATTCCAGCTCAAAAAACCCTTCCCTGGCAACTCACGGGAAAAGCATATTTGTATGCTGTTAACATCCCAAATTGGCTTAAGTTAAAATACACTGGGGCAAGATTAAACTGAAGCAAAGACAGTGGAAAAACAACTAATGTTTTCTTTTCACTGTGAACAATGTGAAATTTCATCAGTTTTTGTTGTTAGTATGTCATACAAAAATACTATGCTGAAGCCTACTATGCAGGCTGTAACAATCTCGTAAGTGAGACTCTTTAATATAAATTTCTTGGCATCTACTGAATTCCCTTGTTTATTTGACTGAAATGTTTGTACCAGGCTTGTTCTTGCTCCATCTTCAGTGTTTGAACAAGAGAGAATTTTTCCCCTCCTTTTTTTTTAATTCCTTGGTTTTGTGGGTGGGTGTAATAAAGTGTTATAATCCTGATGAACTGATAGTAACTGGGTTGAACTTAACACGAGAAGAGGCAGATGGTACCTACACCTCCTTTGCTATTCCTAAGACACCTATTGCCATCGTTCAGCAGCCTCCGCTGTTACCATCTTGGATGTCTGCAGGATAGATGCTGCAACTATGCTGCACTGCAGCTCATCAGATGATTTTGTGGCACATGGGGTGGTGCAATCTGTTGTACAACCACCAAGAGCATTGGCCAGCTTTCATGCCCCAGGTTAAAAAAGTCTAAAACCATAAAAGTTTGGCTCCTGCCCCTTTAAATATCCTGAGCCAAAGTTCAGAGAAGTACAGCTCAGGAGTAAGAGTTTGGGTTTCCCTTTTATTTCCATCGCTAAGGATTTTAGCTGAGAGTACCAGACACAGGCAAGAGATTCAGGCCTTCCTGAGATGCCTAACTTCAAAGCTTAAAGTCATGCAGGCTCTCTGCCCTACCTTGTGTGTCCTCTGCCCCACCTTTCTTTGGTGTCCTCTCTCTCTGCTCTCCAGTGCGCTAGCAATATTTTTGTCTTTTCCTCCCTCTTCCCTTCCCTTCCCTTTCCAGAATATCCATTTCACTGTATATTTGACCCTCAATCATTTTCACATCTGTGGTTGAAATTTACCTCTAGAAGAAAGTTCCAAGCACCAGCTTGGGCACCGAGCACTTCTGGGCACTCCTAAACTTTAAGAGAAGGTAGTCGTGCCTGTGCTTTGTGGTCTGAGGCTGCCCCAAATGACATCGTTGACCTTGGTTTGATGATTTCACTCCTGGTGTGGGTGAACCTCCAAACCACTGTTTTGGAAATGAAGCTCATTTTGCTCAGAAGGAGGCTTTTCACCCTTAGCACATGGTGTCCATATACTAAGGTTAACATGGAAGTCCTAATGGTCTTTCAACTTGGTGAGTTATATGCCTCTGAATCTTATTCCACTAGAAAAAGTAGAGCCAGAACAGCTTTTAAGGAAAGATGCTATTGTTACTCTTCTCTAATTCTCTTATCGATATATGGAATGTTGTCCCCATTTATCTCTTTCTGCACTAAGAGTGAACTAAGAGTGAACTGTGCTCATTACAGCGTCATTACAGTTTGTAAGGTGGGTGGCCCATAACTGCATCTCCGAAGCACTATTAAACCCTTGAATTGGAGTGTAGCTGGGCTAAAAAGCTTAACCAGTTCAAAGGCCAAGTGTGCTTACTTGCAAGGCAATGATGGTCCAAGAATAGTTTCTTTTTCTTCTGACTTCCCATTCATCTTCCCCAGTTTGCCTCCCAGGTTGATAGGCCAGCTGATATACAGACAGTCATTTTATCAGCTTTTTAAGAGATGGCTTCATGGTACAAGGTATGGTCTCTTTCCCAGTGGAGGATGTCTTCTCAGGAAGGTCTGTCTGCGTACTTGGTATAATATTATTTTTCTAGCCCGCAGCAGTCTTGAAGGCTGAGGTTGTTTGCCTGGTGGTTTGGTTATTATTTGCTTTTTTTTCTAGCCTGCTGCATGTCATGTGGGGCAGAGGAAGAGGAAAAGATGCAGGTGAAAGTCTTTTCATCTCTAATGTTTGATGTGTATTTAGGTTTGTTATTCTAACCTCCTGCATCCATCTTAGGGTTGATGAAGGGATAGAAAATAGCTGTAGAGAAGTAGTTTAATAAACTTCTCTGCTGTACCCAGTCCCTCTCTGAACTTCAAGATTCATGTGTGTGTTCCTCTAGTGTCCAAAAATATATTACTACTTCTGCTTCATATTCCCTAGTGATTGAGTCACTAGATATCGATAATTGAATTCGTAGTGATTGATGTGGTCAAAAAAAAAGCCCCCAACAAAATCCCACCACCTGCCTGGAGGCACTGTGTTTTGTTTCTGTACGGAACATACCCCAGGCTTTTAACTCGCTTTGTAAATCCAACTGTAACTTCTTGGGCACCCCAGTACACAATGGTAGCTGATGCTCTTGCTATTTTGGCATGCTGACTCAGCATCATGCTGCGACCAAAACAGGTTCTTCATCAGTCATTTAAGAAAAATATTTTTACTGCTTGCAGCTTCAAAGCTGAGGTAGTTAAATACAATATTTTAGTTGGGCCTGGTGAGTTACTGTCAAAATGTGTGACGAACTCTCAAGACATGGCTGATGTTTAATAAAAATCTTCTCAATATTTTGCTCATATAAGAAATTTGTTCACTGAACATGCTCATGTCTAAGTGTTGAAATATACATAATGTCCTAGGCAGGGTCCAAAGGCTGTCCAATAATGGTTGTACAATCTGGATTTCTCTTAAGAGTCCGTCATTTCCTGTTTGGTCCAATAGAAGCATAAATTATCCTTGGATTAGCATAAATGGAGAGCTGCAACTACTAAGTGCTGCATGCATGTATCAGATATATATCTTTTATAGACATATATCAGAGATGAATGTGAGTTTGGATTTTTGGTGCTGGTTAGAGAAATGAGACTTCCCTAGGGAATCAATTCCTTGGTGAAAGAAGTCTTTTTGTAGAAGGCATTTTAAGTGGGATTATTGCTGTCCTTTGTAACGCTGATGAAATCCTCCCAGGAATTAGGTGACGGTGTTTGTCAGTAAGAACACCCAAGTAGTGTCCAAGAGCTAAACTGACTTTTGATCTCTCAGAATTATCTTCTGAGAGCTCTTCTTGATTACCTCTGCAAAACCAGATTTAACTTTATGTTCTGCCTCCAAAGTCCTTCCTGCCTTCTGCTATATGACTAAATAAAATGATTTTAGATAGGTAAATATCACCCTTTCATAAGAACAAAAAAAAGCAGACTGTTGTAGTGTCTGACCGTCCTTTTAGTCTTTTTTCCATTTCTCAGTGAAGCAAACAAAACCATGTGAATCTCAGATACTCATGGGAGGGGAGAAAGAGGGAGGGGTTGTTGCTTCTTTTTTTTGGATCAAGGAGTAGTGCCCAGAGACACTGAACAGAAAGAGGCTCCCATTATGCACAAGCTGCACAGACGTGTGAAAGAAGCAGTCTGTTCTTTTAATGTTACTGTAATAAATATGTGTATATATTTGGTAAGTCTATGGTATGCTGCTGCAAAATTGTTTGTCTCCCAGTAGCCTTCCAGGAAATGTGTTAGTACATTTGCATCTCTTGTGCACATCGCTCAAGCTTAGAGCTGTTGCCTTATTAAGTAGAGGAACATGAGGGTGAGTTTAGGTTTGTTGGGAAGCTGACTCCGATGTGCCTTCCTCCCGTTTGTCTGGTATCAGTTCTTGCTGACAGTGTTCTGAAAGGGAATTTCCCTTAGGAAGGTTTTTATTGGACTAGTGCTTCTCTGAAGTATGTATAGAGGAAAATAACACTGGTAACGTCAGGCAGGAAAAAATAACTCCATAAGAGCTCTGGCAGGCCTCCCTAAATATTATCACATGTTGTATAATACAGGGAATAATAAAAACAAGTAGTGATTATAGAGAAACACATTTTATATATGTTTTTGTTATCCACAAAGCCAGATTATATTTGAACAAAAGGCCCTCGCATACAATGTCAATTTTATATTTGTACCTTTTATATGAGAGCACCAAATTTCATAGCTGTGTAATGCAGAAATATGGTAATGAGCTGCTTAAATATTTAAATAACGAAAAGCTGTTGATAACATGGCGAGCAATGCTCAAATACTATACAAAAAGTAGCAGAAAATCTGCAGGAAATGTATAATTACACAATTTGCTAAGCCTTTGTATTTTGCATTGACGAGACATCATCTTGTGTATATATATGTTTGCAAACGAAATCAGATGTTCATCATTTGATGTTTCATTTACTAGTTATAATGTGGGATCCAATACAGCAATAAGCATTTACAGTGAATAGGGGCTGACTGTAGCTCAAGAGTAAGCTTTTTCCGTGTTTGAATCTCACTTCTAGGTGGACATGATCCCATTTTTCTTTATTCTCTCTCCAAAATTTTTGACTCCCTGTTACAGTTCCAGCTGTCGGCCCAGCAGTCATTCTTAACTCATGTAGCTTAGGTCTGAAACTTCCCCCATTAGGACTGTCAGGCTCTACCATAGCTGTTAAGCCACCATCTATTTTAGGGAGACGTTGAGGGTCAATATTGGAAGGGTACATCAGATCTCCTGCTTCAGATTTTGACTAATAGGGAGAGGCAGTAGGAGAGAAATCTCCCTCTCACCTTCTATCTCTGCTCATAGATCAGCTCCATTCAAAACCTTTGGACTCCAGCTACTTCGTTGGGGTGTCTATGCTTTTTCTATGTATTTTCTCTGAGGGGCTGTTCCCTCTGCCATCCTTAATGATGTATTTTGGCCCCTGAATTTAGAAAGGTCAGCAACCCAGATTGTTGTTTATCCTGATGGCAGGGATGCAAAGAGAAGGAAACATTCATTTTTTCATTCTCTTACCTCATTGAAAGACCATTTTAAATTATTTTTGTAATGTGGGAGTGCTACACTTCTTCTTTCCCCAAGTTGCCTGTCATTTCCTCGCTAACCTTTTAATGTAACAAGCCTGGAGATTGTTCTTCTTCTTGTTTTCAGTGGGGAGGCTCCAGTGCTCCTGGAAATGGAGGTATCCATGTTAATCAGAATGTGACTGAACAATTATCAGCACATCCAGATTCCTGGACTGGTGTGGAGGATTTGGTCCAACTTGTGCCTTTGTAAGCAAAAGTACAGTTACTTTAGCTGGACAATCCAATGCAGGGGGGAGACTAGAGTGAGCTTTCTGTTATTTTATTAACATGCTCTCAGTTTAGGTCCTCAGGAAACCCCCAACCAGTACTTATTTGAAGATGTCTCTGTCCAGGATAATATTATGATTAGAATCAAAGGAAGCAGAAAAAAATAGGTTTTCTTACTGAAACAAAGTGAAGGACACTTTTTATTTCCCCAGCCTAAAGAATCTCTGGAAGAGTAACCCAAGATAGGACTTGGCAAGTACTTATTATGCCCTCTGCCAAATAATGGCTAGAGATCTAGCAAATCTAGTTATTAAATGAGCTGAGCAGGAAGAGCCTGTTTAAAACTGCTTAGAAATACTAGCACTATGCTCAGCAGAGGACAAAAGACATGGGGCTTATGAACTGCAATCGTTGAGGCCTCATGTCGACTAAGTAAGATCAGAGTCAACAGCGGACGGAGCAGTGCGGGAGAAGCAGGAGAGGGGAGACGAGCGTTGCTGAGGCTCATATGCTGCTCTTGGCACTCGACCTACTCTTGTTATTGTTACTTTGCTTGGCTTTTAGCTGATAAATAAAACATGGAGTAGTGTCTAGAAACACAGAAGAGAGCTCAATTACTGCCTAACTGCTGTGTGGTGCAGTTGCCGCGTAAGAGCTATCTTTCTGGAATTAAAATGGGAACTGGTGGCATTTTATGGATGGGGACTAGCAGTAATACTTTACAGTAATAGACCATGAATATGGTGGTTGAGGGAAGTATAAAGGCTTTATTCCTAGGCAAATCCAGGGAATGGCATTTAGACAGTCCGGAGAGTCTGATCTGTAGCTGAACTGAACTGGCACCAGTTGCTAGAGCAGATTGCGTAAGTGACCCAAAAGGGATGGCGGAGAATAGCTTTCCAACTCCCAAGAGCAGAGGTATCCTATTCAGGGAAGCTGTCTCAGCTGTCAGGACAGTTCTTCTTCCATGTCAGTGGACTGAAAAATATCTTTATTTTCCCCTTTGCAACCAAAAGCAAAAGCTGGCTTTTGAAAGACTACTTTAAAAGTAGAAGAGCTTCAGGCTTCTGAGGGCTTAACCTTCCAAAATTTTAATGATGACTCATAAAAGCTAGTATTCTGCAGAGACACTGTACAATTTCTGTCTTGCATCCTTCTAAAAGGTGAGTATGACTCGAGGATAATTCACTCGCTATTTTAAAGCTGGGAAGGTGCAACTTCATTTAATTCTGTAACTGTATGATCTCTCTGTTTCAGTACCGGGGAGGAAGTGCTGCTTCTTCATACTGAAATCCTGTATAGGTGCGATGGACAGAAAGTTTTCCAGGAGCAGTGTGGCTGGGCTTCTCTGGGTAGGTGTTCAGCAACTTCTCTACCAGGTCTTCCCAGAAGGACGTTCATGTTGTGGCAGTGTGCTTGGCAAAGGGGGTGAGCCCTGGCTGACTGAGCTGTGCTGGGGCTTGAAGACAGCAGGGGAGAGCAGCAGCTTGTATTCTTTAGGGTTTCTGGGGCAGTAGGCCAGGAAAGGTCTCCTGTATCTTTTTACAGCCTGCCTTGGCTTCCCTTTCTTGCCTGGTGAAGGAGGGCCTCCACGTGCTTGGGGCTTGACTCCAAGCTCAGAGGCTGGGTTTGCGTATGGCTTTCAAACGTTAGCCAAAAATATTAGTTTGTGCATGTGTATGTGGAGGCGTGGGGGAGGGAACGTTGCTCCCTTGTGCAGTCGCACAGAACAAGCCACAATCTGGCGTGCTTTTGGTTATTAATAGCTAGAATATGGAAGTAGGGCAAATATCCATCCTGATTTATCCTGACCTAAATAATCCATATAGTCTTCAGGCCATAGACTAGCGATTCTGTCTCTAGCTGTCACATTCCTGAATTTTAGAAAGTGATATCTGTGACCATTTTGTGTCATGACGATCAATGTCACATTAAAGAGAGAAGCCTGCAGGCAGGCGTGTGAGCTGTGCAAGCACTGCTTGATTAGCGAAGCGCTGGGGTGGGGATCCTGCTCGCTGTCACTCCATGCTGTCAGAGAGGACGAGAAAAAAGATCCCGAGGGAGAGGTCACCCTGGCCTGGGGCTGCTCTGCTGGGGAGGGGGGAGCCCTAAAGACGCTCCAAGAAGCAGGCCACAGGCGGAGGAGAGGAGTCAAAGAGCGGTGAAGCAACACTGAAGGAGGCAGGAGATGTCTGATTCAGGAGTGGGAAGCGGGGAGAGAAAGAGGGAGAGATGTGCAAAATCCCGTATCTCTATGGTTAACCATTCCTAGTCAGGACCAGGGCGTTCTGCGCGAGCGCAAACTGGTACAGGAATATTGGGCTGTTGAGATTCCATGAATTAAAATTAAAACAAAGAGTGAAGAGACTTAGGAAAGGTTACGCGGTGTTACTGAAAGTTGGGGGGGAGCGGGTGTCTCCTTTTTGTTTCTAAAAATCATGAATACATTGAATCCCATATTTTTATTCTCCTCCCAGCTTGCATCATGGTGTTTTTCACACCTATTTTTGAAATCACAACAACTTTTTTGACCAAATGTGCAGATTCGTCATTGTGGCCTACTTACATTCCTAGCATGTGAAGAGAGACAAACAAAAGGGCATTAACTGTGATAAATCCAGCAAAAAGATGCCTGGGACACAAATCAGAAGTCCTCATTTGGTCAGGTTTCCCACTGACTTCCACACGAACTGGCATGATTCTGGAGTAAAGCATGCAAGCTGGAAGAATAGGGTGCACATTTGCATCCTGTTATTGTTCTGAGTGTTATTCTGGTAACAATTTTCTTTTTCTGGATGGGCACACAAAAAAGCAATAAATATTATTGCTGATTGCATTTTAGAAACTGCAGGCGTTAGTTGGAACACAGGCCTATTTACTAGGGGTAGAACGAGTATATAGGGAAACAAATCGTTGCCCAGAAGTATTTAAAGCCTAATATTAAATCAAGACACAATGTAAGAAACAAGAGTAGCATGAAATGAAGATGGCTGTGCTAAAAGACTGCTGTTATTTAAGCCAGCTAATAAACAACTTGATAGCTTCAAATCATCTAGCACTTTGTGTGTGTTGTGATATGTTTCTGTTCTGCTTTAATGCAGATAAGTAAATACAAGAATGGTTTCTACCAAGCTAATTTCTGCAGTTGCAGTGTTTGAGTTATACCAGGGCAGGTTAGCCCGTTTGTAAATACTGTGTTTCAGTGTGTCGATGCTTTTTTTGGATCTTAAATGTCAGTATGAAACCTTGGTGATAGCCCTCCATGCTGCAGCCAAGTAGCCACGGTTACACACCTCCTCCTTGTGCCTCCCTTCCCAAGCCACAGCAGACGAGGAAGCACCACAGGTCCCCTGGCTCTTCCCTCCAGATCTGACACTCTTCCCCCACCAAACATGAGCCTCCATTCGCCCCTCCTTGCAGAAAGCTCTCAGCCAGAGTGAACGCAGCACAGCAAGACAAACATGCATCTCCTAACGCCCACAACCACCTTGGTGCTTCTGCAGAAGGGCTGGGACGGCACCCTCGCTTTGCAAGAGAGCCGAAGCTGGGCAGGCG
>NW_009198559.1:60183-61833 GCF_000690835.1 Fulmarus glacialis | reverse complement strand
CGGGCAGCCCCAGCCGCCGTCTTTCCAGCACCCAGCCCTTGCCTGGGAGCAGAGGGCAGCTACGGCAGCGCTCCCTTTCCTCTCACGGCTGGGGAGACCACAGGGCCCCAGGTCCTGACCCAGCCAGGGAGGCCAAGATTCCCACAAGTGGGGAAGAGAGAGCATGCCGGGATTTTCCTGTTTGTTTTTGAAATGCAGATGCCGGCTACCCGGGTGTTTTTGTGTGTGTCTGATGGGAAGTGTGCACCAGCACTCGGGGCTCTGTGGCTTGGGCTTGTGGTGTTTGTGAGCCCAGTTTGTCAGCAGCAAGTTATTCTTGTCAGATTTCCAAGTAAACAGCAGACAGATACTTACTCCTTTGAGCTGTTACAGTTTGCCAAGAAAACCGTCTGAACTTCAAAATTTCTCCTTTTATTTTCTGCCTTCCTGATCCTGCCTCCGCTGATAGCAGGTCCCTCTTGTCAGGGGAATGTCCTCCGGGCACAACACAGGGAAATGGAAGAGGGGAATTTTCACCTCCAGAAATCCTGTTTGGCAAGACAAGGATGTCTGGGTCTGTGAGAGGGACTGCAGCAGGCAGCTCCGTGCAGCTAGGACTCGTCGATGAGACTCTCCCTGAGACTGAACAAGATCATTTCTCTGGAGAGAGGGGGCAGGGTAGGAGTGTGCACATAGTAACAGCAACTCGGTTGACGGGTGATAGCTCATTAAGCTGTCACAGCTCTATGGTAACAGCGTGTATAGCATCCACATCTAAAGCAAACACACAGGCTTTGATCAAGTTTGCTGTTATTATACTAGTGGAGTTCAGCCCAGCCTGGGCTCCTCGGGAGCTGTGGACTTTGCAGCTTGCAGAATTAACCCTGTCTCTACCTCTACAGGGATGCTTTCATCGAGTTTCTTGTTGCTGTACCCAGCCACTATCCAGGGCTAATGCAGAGAGTCAGCTTCGCCATCCTCTGAAGCTATGTGCAGGCAGCAGCCTGGGCTTTCAGTTGCCTTCTCTACCACAAGCCCCTTAATGAGGTTCTCAGAGGCCCTGCCCTAATGCTGTATGCACCTGAGTACGCAGTGAGGCCTCTGTGGTCTATGGAAGGAGCAGGGTTTGAACAGCTCCTGTTGAGTTATTTTTGCATGATCCATACGTGCCTTGGGCTTACATGGAATCTATTTATGACTGGGATAAAACATAAAAAATGCTAACGTATCTGGTACATCTGCTTGTTTTCCCCTTTAAGATATGAAATAAATTGCATAAAGCTAATAGTCTGAATTCTGGAATAAAGAGTATTAGCCACTCTCCAGAACATATCACCTTTTTGCTTTGTGAAATGAACATCTCTGGAAATGGTGTTTGAAGCCAGTTTTGTATCATATGCTTGAGATGCTGCAAGCAAGGTATTTATTAATTACAAAATACAGTTGTTCAGTTTTGGTCTTTAGAAAGGGAGAGGACTTCTGGCCTTTAGGCATTTCTTTGGGGAAGAAATGATCCAGCTCTGCTGAATCAATGGGTTTTCTTCCATTGACTTTATACATTTTGGCTAATGTCCAGTCTGATCTCCCTTAGCTTCTGTCTGGGTGTTTGAATAGTTAGATCATCTTTGGCAGCTAGCGATATATTTTTGAATTTTTTATACCAAAGTGAAT
>NW_009198559.1:58534-60167 GCF_000690835.1 Fulmarus glacialis | reverse complement strand
AGGTTATCAAAACGCAAGCTTACATTACTGCAAAGAAAGCCCAGTCTTGAATTTCTTCCTGCCTTGGGGAACAGCACAGTAAACAATGCAGGGGAACAGAGGCACAATTCAAACACATCCTGACAGTGAGCAGGTCTGTAAATACAGACATTTTAGGAAAGAGTCTTTGTGAAGGACCTGTTTCACATAGGCTTCCCAAATGTTGCAGGGGGTTGCACCTTCTATATGCCGTGCAGGTCAAATCCTTAATAAAAGTGCTGTTTTTCTTGTAATTTGTAAAACTTACAACTTCTTCCCCAAACACACGCTTTCCCTTCCTCCTGCAACCCCCTTCGTCCAGGGGTGTGAGATCTCTGTGACACAGAGGTCTTCTACTCATGGAGCAATTCCTACTGGCTCCAGGTTAGGCTTCAGTTGTGGTGCTGTTCATCTCTCGCCCTTGTCTTTTTCCTTAGAAGATGACCATGTGAGGAAGTCAGTCTGCAATTGAAGGTCTGTAAATAGTTAGTTTTTAGTAGTTAGTTGCAGGCGTTAGTGCGGTTCATCGAAGTGGGACTCAGCCAGCCTAAAGGGTGTGCTGAGCTGAACACGTCCCAGTTCCCTGTCATAACATATAGTGTATACCATGCTGACAATCATTTGTTTTTAGCATAGGTAATCACTGATATGTTCTTTTAAGTGAGATTCATAGATGCTGATTACATTTACTGCATAAATTACTTCATTATTAAAATCAGGTCATTTGAGCCCCAAAACCATTAACATGCAAACTATTAGCATAATTTCATAAGCTAATAAATCAAGCACAGGAAAAGAATTAAGCGGTTCCTAGTGATAAGTGTTTCTTCAGAGATTAAGAAACACAATTTTCTTGTGCATATATTAACATTTTAAAAGTGAATTCATGCAAAAGCAATTTTTCTGCATATACAAAACTTATGTTTAATAATCTTTATACTCAGCCTCCAGAGCTGTTTCAAAATTAATATTTTTTCACAAATCACTGTGCAGGAATTTGACGTTGAACCAGCTAGCCTGTTTTAGAGTCATGGAATCATAGAATCGTAGAATCATTTAGGTTGGAAAAGACCTTTAAGATCATCAAGTCCAAGCGTTAACCTAGCACTGCCAAGTCCACCACTAAACCATGTCCCTTAGCACCATGTCTACACGTCTTTTAAATCCCTCCATGGATGGTGACTCAACCACTTCCCTGTAGTAGCCTGTTCCAATGTCTGATACCCTTTTGGTGAGGAAATTTTTTCTGATATCCAGCCTAAATCTCCCCTGGCGCAACTTGAGGCCATCTCCTCTCGTCCTATGGCTTGTTACTTGGGAGAAGAGACCGACACCGTCCTCACTACAACCTCCTTTCAGGTAGCTGTAGAGAGCGATGAGGTCTCCCCTCAACCTCCTTTTCTCCAGGCTAAACAACCCCAGTTCCCTCAGCCACTCCTCATAAGACTTGCGCTCTAGACCTTTCACCAGCTTTGTTGCTCTTTGGACGCGCCCCAGCACCTCAATGTCCTTCTTGTAGTGAGGGGCCCAAAACTGAACACAGTATTCGAGGTGCGGCCTCACCAGGGCCGAGTACAGGGCGACGATCACTTCCCTAGTCCTGCTGGCCACACTA
>NW_009198559.1:18492-57718 GCF_000690835.1 Fulmarus glacialis | reverse complement strand
CTTCCCCGGTTAGCCAGGACTGCTGATAAAGGATTGAAAGTGGCTTGGTGAGCACTTCTGCCAGCTCCCTCAGTGCCCTTGAGTGGATCCCATCCAGCCCCACAGACTTGTGTGTGTCTAAGTGGTGCAGCAGGTACTAACCATTTCCCCTTGGATTATGGGGGCTTCCTTCTGCTCCCCATCCCTGTCTTCCAGGTCAGGGGGGCTGGGTACCCCAAGAACAACTGGTCTTACTATTGAAGACCGAGGCAAAGAAAGCATTAAGTACCTTTTCCTCATCCTTTGTCACTATGTTTCCCCCCACATCCAATAAAGGAGAGTTTTGATATACTCACCTGTAAAATTATTTATGCCTTTATTAAAAAGTTAAGAAATAAAACAAGCCAAGATATGATTTAGAAGAAAAATAGCTTGGGCTCATCTTAGATAATGAACTGTTCATCCAAGGTAAATTTTGTATTCTTAATCTTAAGCAGTACCAATGAAATTGTAATTATCTCCATAATTGCGATCTAGAACTATGGTTGTCGTCTTATTAAAGTGTTGCATTAAAATTGATTTAATTCCCATTTCTTATATAATAGAATGTAATATTGGCCAGAATAATGCAGAGGTAGGCTCTTCTATTTGCTTTACTGACTAGATTTAAAATAATACAGTAATACAACTGTAATTATTTGGGTACACAAAAGTTGCAGGGAAACAAAGAAAATTCCAATGTAAATGAAACTGTAATAAGCAACAGATGACAATGCCCAAGAATTTTACTATGTTATGAGACGTCCATGATTTATTTATATTTAGCTGGTTTTGTTTTCCAGCTCCTAACCTACTGTTTCGTTTGTTTAGTATATTTCTTTTTCAATATGAGGCACCCAATTATTTGCTCCAAGGAATGAGAGAATATAGTGTTTTCAGAATGGTGCTCACCATACTGGGTATTTTGGGTCTCTTGGTTCCTACAGCAATACCACAGCCTCTTTCTTTTCTAGCCCACATGTGAGAAAACACTCAGATAGCTTTTAGCAGTTGCTTGTGCTTGCTGCTGTTGAATGACTGACTTGGCTAAGACAACACCACCCTGAGAACTGCCTCTTTGGGGAGGGTTGGCTTGTCGCTGTTCATCTGCCCGAACCAGTTCACCCTGGGGCCAGACAAGGACCACCGCTGCCGCTAGGGAGGTGATGACGACATGCAGGGGGGAATGTGTGGGGACACCCCTTTTCATGGCAGCTGGTTGCTCTGTCAACTTTGCTGCAATTTGAAGCCACAGCCTCAGCCACAGGAGAACCAGTGTTGTCCCAAGCGCAGTGGTAGTGGTCACCCAAGCGCAACTGAGGTAGCCGGTCAGTCAGCAGACAGCCTGTGCAGAAGAGGAAGCAAAAAGAGAACATATTATTGTCACTCTTGTTATAGTGGTGTAACTCATGTGGAGGGTGACTTGGACCTGTGGCTCAAAAGACCAAGTATTAATTACCTAAATAAGGAAACAAGAGAGCACTGTCAGTGTGCAGCTTTCCATGTTTGTTCTCCAGACTGTTCTTGTTCTGTGCACCTTCCTTGCCTTTTTGCACATCAGGAAGTACAGGGATGTTGTAAATCCCCCAAATTATTAGTGTTCTACTTACTGTTCCGCCATTGGAGGATTCAGTGCCTCATCCCTCAGTTATCATCTCCTTTAAATTCTTCCTTTTAAAGCAAATTGAATTACTGCTGCTCCTGGTCTTTAGCTTGTTTGGATGCTGTGTGTTCTATTGTATATGCATAAATCGTTTATATCTGTTGAGGATTCTCCTGGGCTGTGTTTCAGGCATGTCTTCACAAGGGTTTATCAAAACTCCATTCCAGGTCATTTTTTGATGTTTGTGCAACTGATTGCACAGAGGAGATGATGTATCTAGCACAGGGCAGGTGACAACACCCATGTGAAATGGTATTTATGATGATTTTCTAATCAAAATATGAATAATTGTAGTAGACTGTTTATGGAGTATTTGGCAGTGTTGCTTTCCATATTGCTGAAGCTGAATATTAAAAAGGACATTTGAAATCTTCTCTGGACAAATTGGCATGATTTGGGAGTTTTTACAACATAACAGCCCCACTTGAAGTCAAATGGAGGCTACTGTGCAAATGCAAAACCTGACTTGATTGCTTTGTTCATATATAGTAGAATCCCGTTGAAGTCAAAGGCAGATTACTCACCTGAATAAAATTTCTGGGTCAGGTTCCACATTTGCATGAATGAATATGTGTAAAAACAAGAATTTGAATTTCCAGGATTCTGTAATAATTATTCTCAGGTAACACTGCTATCTTCCCTTTTAAAATGCTAACGAATCTTTTTAATGTGGAACACCCAACATGAAGTACTTCACTTAGCCAGGCAGCGTCCTAATTTTCAGCAGTGTGTGAAGAGGAAGGTTCCTCCAGGCAGTGTTCGGCACACCTACCCCAGACTTCTGCTCTCACTGTCTCTCGGAGGACTCGGTTCCTCTCCACGTGCTAGAGGGGAAACCTCAGAAGACATTTAGCAGGCAAAACGAAGGCATCTCTGCCCAGGTTCAACGAATGTTCCTCCAAGAGAAGAACAGACAAACTCATTTGAACCACAGAATTTATGTTTCACTGTTGTTTTCTTTTTCACTGTCATTGTTCATACTGCCATCTTTTATCTTTCAACCTATTTATCTGCTTTCTCTGTAAACTATGACCCCCTGATGAAGTGGTAAATTCAGCTTGGAAGTAATTTCTAGTATAAGCTAGTTTCTGGTTTTATCAAGGCTCACTGAGCAGTGGAAAAGGATATTTTAAAAAATCAGTCTTTTAATGATGTCTTATTCATGATATTAAAAGCTTATGCATTCACTAATCTGACCACTTCTAAACTACAACTAGCACATAAATCACACTTTCCAACTCATGAAGGAAGAAAACGGAGACAAGTGGAATACGTTGTCTGTGCCTGCAATTACATCGGTGGCAGGAGGATGAACAAAAATTCAGATCCATCTCTAAAGGATTCCCTTAATATGAAACACTGCTTTATGTGAAAGTGCGTGTAGGGCTGCACTTTATACACACAGTTCAGAGCCAGGAAGGCCAGGAAGAGCCAGGCTGAGGCATTCGGTGGTAGATGTACTCAGTTTTCTCCCTGCATGTCTGCAGTGGCTGCTGGGCTAACGTGTACCTCTGTAACCCATCCCAGGAAACATGCCTGTCCTCCGTGGCCACTTCTCAAGCACCACTAGCAGAAGGGGGACAGGCTGTCATCCCGCTCCTTACTCCCTATCTTCCCTGCAAGTGTATGGGAGGGAATATTCTCCTGCATTTGAGGAAGAGTGCTAGGAAATCAGCGTGCCAGCTCTGGGGTACTTATAACCATAACAAACCCAACAACTTTCTTCTTTCCCAGGAATCCAAAATACTTACAGAAATCCTGAGCTATTGCAGATTTTCTTCCAGGAAAATGATATTGTCACCAAGATCTTTCTGATGGCAAGAATGGCTGCTCTTTGGGGTTTTTTTGTTGTTGGTTTCTTTTGTGTCTACAACACAAAATGAATGCTGCTTTATTTTCCTCCAGCACAGAAAATTCTGGTAAGGAGGGAATGCTGTGTAAGAAGCAGTGCTATATGGCTCCCCTAAGATGTTCAGAAGTATGCTCGTTGTTCAGAACTAAAATTGCAATTTGCCTCTTTTTAAGGTTATTATTTTCCCGGTTAACGACCACATACAGCATTTTAGTTAGAAGTAAGTAAATTTAGATGGTTGAGGTGGAAACTGGACCATCCATCAGGGGTTCTTCCAGGAAAGGAGACACTTCCAAAGTCCTTTGGGACCTCTACGAAAATGTGGCCATTTCAGTAACCTGCTTTGTTACTAAATCCACTTGTTTATTAAAGTAGCTACCCAGCTCAACCATTGCTCCATTTCTGAATTGGCAAATATTTCTTTAAGAACAAAATAGTACCTGTCACTTAAAAAAAAAAAAAAATCTACAAACACCAGGATATGTGAAAGTGTTTGCTGAGGACCAAAACTTTTATGTCAGAAAAGAGTTCAAGAAAACTAGGATACACATAGTACTCTTGCTTTATCATAGGTCCTCTGCTGCAAATTTGAAATTACAGTATTGAAGGTGACTGTGGAGTTTGTGTAAGTGCCTGCTGAAGATCTCTGATGTGATGTAAATGGCCTTGGATTATCAAAATCTGATCCTCATGCATTGCGTTGACCCCATTTTCATTATTGGGAGTATATGAACTGTATGCACTGTTGAAGAATAGGAACCAGTTCACACAAATGGTTATCCCTTAGTTACACATCAAGAGTCATATATCTTCTCCATTTTCTTACATAACCTTAAACAGGACAATAAACTTTAAATTTTTATGAATGTATTTGAACTTTTCAGTGGTGGTGGTGGGTCTTAAATCTCAGGATATCTGAAAAATTATGACACTAAGGACACAGTTGGTTTTTTTTATGTTAATTTTATTTAAATGCAATTCAGATGCTTACTCGAGACCTTAAGAATTTCTGTAAAAATTTACGCAAAACAGTATGTGATTCAATATTTTTAAGGTATCATAATAGTCTGCTTGTGCTTCATTCACTATTCTGTGAACCACTCCCTGCGGCTGGTGGAAAACCTTTTTTCTGTTTATTGCAGATGACCTGTGGTTACAGGTTCTTCCTCAAGAAAAATTCTAAGAAGTTATTAATAAAATTGGCAGATTTTAAGGTAAACTGCAAAGGACAAAGAGAATTGCTCCACTAAGGCCAGAAATTGAGCCCACGGCTGTAACGTATCTCCCATAGAAGACTGGTGGTGTTGGTTATTCTTCATTTTTATGTGATATATGTTAGTTCACCTTAGTTTACTCATCCATCATCAACACTGTAGAAGAGAATTATGCATAATAGTATATATTTAGGATGTTCTGGACGTATGATTTACTTTCAGAAATAAGCCTCCAAAACTTACACAAAAATCTTGTATTTCAAATAAACAGATCCTTTGAAATTACTCTAACACTGCAGGGTGTTTATAAACTGACTGATGTTTACAATTAACTCATTTGTTAGCATGCCATCCTCTTGTTTCAGCTGGCTCTCCAGGCATTTGGGACCCATTTTTCAACCAAGGCACTTCCTCCTCACTTTCCCAATACCCCTGGAATATTCCAGGGGTGTCATCCAGAGTGCAAAGACAGTCAGGTCTTGACACTACGGCTTGGCTCGGTGCTGGCTAACCCTGGTCACTGAACTGTTTCAGTGTGCTAAGCCAGCAAGAGTCTGACCCAGCAGAGAGACACCAGGCAGTTTTCTGGTGGGCGACCATGCAGAAACGTCTTGACAGCGAGTGTCAAAGGTGGTGCAAAGTTGAAGGTGGGACAACTCTACCAGCAGGGAGGAGGGAGCTGACTTGTCACCTAGCGGTTAAGTCACCTGAAGGAGGGGGGCATGGAACTGCAACCTTGTAGGGCTAGCTACTGCATGGTTTTCCACACCCAGCTTAGATACGTACTGCTGGTAATATGAACTGCATGCTCTCTGTTGAGAAACCTGTTTATCAGCATGGGGTATCAGCTGTGAAAGATTTAACGCTTAAATGAATATATAAGATGTCTATGCATTGTCATGGCAGAGAAAGTAAAGTCTTATCTTGCACTACAAGTAGATATTACTGCAACACAGAACAATATCTTAGGAAATCTGGAGAGAAGATAGAGTGACAAGCTTATTATAACTGACATGTGTATGTGGTTTTACACTTTTGATTACACAGATTTTGTTGAAGTGGACCAGCATCTGCTAAATTTGTTTACCAGTATGACATGTCCTTTCCTCCTCTTTAGGTCTTGCACATGGAACTGCAGCACTGAACATGAAACCATTATTTCCAGGCACTTCTAAATAAGGACAGCCAATAAAGTTAAGGCAAATCAAGTTAGGGATGTGAATCCAACTTCCATAAAGTAAAGTGCATTAAAAGGCTTCTGTGTGGTTTAGTTCCTTCAGGTGTAATGCAGCTGTAGACTTGCTCGAAGACTGAGCTCACTTCTTCTAATTGATTGCTCTTAAATCTCATGAACTTTAGAAAAACCCCAAGAGTGATATAAAAAAGGTTGAAATGTGTCTATTCTAATTAAACAATTAAGGGAAGAGGAGAATGTCTTACCGAATGACTTACCTAGGTATCGTCTGAAAGTATTGCTGAACTAAGGTCTCCTGCTGCAGTTGATAAAACTCCTAACAACAATGGCAGTTGCCTAAAAAATATTTTGGGAGCTGTATTCAATGTGGAAAACATGGACAAATCAGGGAAGATACTTCTGAAGTGCTTCCAAAGTAAGTAAACATGTATTTTTAAATAGTTGATTAATGTTTTACTAATAGTTATTAATATATTATCCTCAATAAGAGAAGGCTTGGGGGGGTCTTATCCATAAGTATAAATACCGGATAGGAGGGAGCAAAGAAGACAGAGCCAGGCTCTTCTCACTGGTATCCTGGGAAGGGATAAGAAGCAATGGGCAAAAACTGAAACAAAGGAAATTCTATTTAAACAGAAGAAGAAATTTTTTTCCCATGAGGTTGGTCAAACACTGGAACAGGTTGCCCAGAGAGGTTGTGGAGTTTATGTCTCTGGAGATAATTCAAAACCCAGCTGGACATGGCCCTGAGCAACCTACTCCCTTGTGGACCGTGGTTTGAGCAGGGGGTTGGACCTGACAATTTCCAGGGGTCCCTTCCCACCTCAGCCCTTTTGTGATTCTGTGTAGACAAGACGTTGTTAGCAAGCTGCTAGTGAAGAGATATGAGCAAAATTTCAATCTTTAAAATTCCCTCTGACATCATCTTATTTACAGAACTGAATACATTAAGATGCGGGTTTTAATTATTGAATTATCCTTTTGTAATACAGTGAAAAGGGATGATTCAAATGTAAGCGGTACTTTTGAATAGCAATGGGAAATTAAAATGTTATGCCAGCAATTCCTCTGTAGAATTCAGGTTCAATTGTCAATGATCTGGACGTTGATTTTATCTTTGGTCTGCAAGAAACATTCTCTCCAGATCTTCACTGATTTTTCATTTTGGATGATTTATGACATATTCCTTTTGACAATACTTACTCTCATCTTCTTTTTTTCCCCTTCCTAGTTCTAGTACACTGTAATATGGTAAAAATGGAGTATAACCATAAATGACTTCAGCATTTTCAGTAGTCTTAGCATTTTGCCCAAACTGGCTTGTTTGACGTCTCTGTTCAAATGTTCTGAATTTGCTGTCTTGCTAAATAATCCAGATGTTCAACACCAGTTTAAGAAGAGCTGTATCCACTTAATGGAAGCATGCAAAGATCCAGAACACTGGAAAGCAGGAGAACTCCTAATTTTGTCTACTGTCTATATTTATTGCTGTTCATTCGTCTATGTCCCTTCCCTCCCACCCCAGCTGCCACCATGCAGATGGCATTCCCAGCAAAATAAACAGTTCGGATTCAGTACACTATTTGTTGTCTGGAAATGTTAGCAGATGACAGTGAGAGTGGAGGAAGAGGAGGACTAGCTCTACATTTTTCAGGTCAAGTTTTGCCCTGAGTTCTACTCAGTCTACTGCAGAGAGGTCCGGGGGATTACCAGGGGGGAAGGGAGTGAGAAAGAGTTTGATACTGTAGATATAGTGACCTTTGATACATTCTGAGGCTTGCTGGATTTAAGCTTCCATACTATGCAGTTATTTACTTCTAACTCTATAACAGCTTTAATTTATTAAAGGGCTGAAAAAAATGCTTTTGTTTGCCCTAGAAACCAAGTGAAAACAATGAGGAAGAAGAAGGCATCCCTGCAAAGTTGTTACTATTAAACCCAGACACAAAGTGGAAAGTTTGCAGTGTCTATGAACAGATGTCTAACGACAAGCAAACAAAACAATTATTCCTAAGTAATGATTTATTTCTGTTTTATTTTTTAAATGCCTTTTTATTCAGCCCTTTCATATTAGTCATTTCTATATGCTTTTAGTGTTGTGTGCTGGCCTGAGTGTTACTGAGAAAAATATGATGGTCTGGAGTTTGATACAAGAAAAGAAGAAAGGAGAGACTAATGGATAATGTAGCCACAGGTGTCCAGCATTTGCCTTCAGGAATTCAGCTTCCAGATGCCATTAACTGTGCTAAACTTTCATTCTGGGGACTGAAATCTCCAAAACTATTGTGTGCCTCAGAGTGAAAAGTTTCAGATAAAATTATTTTGTTGAACAAGGCTAAGGGAGAAGGTTGCTGGTTTTGGCATCTTAAAAATATTTTTACAACTGTTTTGCTGAGGAGCTGTAATACCTCCGTATGTTGCAACAAGGACTTGATATTCGGCACATCTGACAGCAGGAGTTTTTTTGGCTGCCTTGTGAAAATTCATTCAGAATACCACTTGGAGTACAAGCTTCTGAAAAACACCCGTTCATAAACACACAGAAGAGTTCGTGCTGCCCAGCTGCGGCGGGGTCACTGAGGCACCCGGTCTGAGAGCAGGGACAGATGTCCTTTTCAGTGACTCGAGCTGAAGCACTTTAAGCAGGTATTGGCCCATCTGCTTGGTACCGCTCCCCTATCTCAGATGTCATGGCTGATTATCTGAACGCTCTTGCTCTCGCTCTCGCTCTTTTCAGTGAAAATTCAGGGAAGCGGTGCCATTCACTGACAGTGCCATCTTAACAGCCCCCAGCTGCTCATTCCCAGCCTATGCCCTCCTTCAGTTGTTCTTGTAAAATTGTTTATGGGGCCTTGCAATAACCTGGATCCAAACCTTGCCCCTCCACACCCCCAAAAAAGCTCTGATTATTTTTGACCTGAACTGACTCTCACAACCAGGGATGACTGCGGCTAGATTTGCTAGAGGACAACTAACTGTCTATGCCCTGCGATCAGGGAGATGGTCTTTTCCAGATAGTGAATTTTGCTCTAGCTTTTTATGTGCAGGTGTCGTAAGGAGACCCAACTGCGTTTGTACATGCTCTGCAGTCAGGAGAGCAACGGGAGCAGCTGAGGGCTGGCATCCCCCCCTGGAGAAGGCAGACAGCTGCGGCTGGTAATCCCCTGAACTGCCACTGTAGGGTTTGATAAAGCTGCTCTGGCAGAGCACTTCATAGCAAGCTCTATGCTTGCTTTCCTACCACCTTAAAAGGTAACTAAGTCTTAATAAGGCTTATGTATAAAGTCAAAGTCTCTGCTGGTGCCATGAGCATTTCATTATGCCCAAGAAATGTAGTAACATTTCTGTTTCGTACCACAAGCCCAATTCTTTACTGAGCAGGAGGGAAATTTTCTCAAACTGGTTGGGTAAAATCCCCTGAATTAGAACCAGAAAACACAGGACTACGGGACTACGTAATTGATCAGCTTTCTAATGATAGTCCATAGATCTCCCGTTGTCACCTGGGCAAGTCACTTAGGAACGCACATCTGTGTTTGTATCTAGAAATTAGCTGAACTTGAAACAGATGGATTTTTTGAAAGCGGTGTAAAGGTACTTCACAGTCTTTGTGCACTATAAAGAGTTTCTATGCGGGAACAAGTTTGGAGCACTGGTGCTGGTGTTGCTTTCCACATGTGGTCCATGGATCCTGAAGGTCTGTGAGCTTTTTACAAGAGGTCTCTGAAAATTTACCTATGAAGAGTCAGGGAGCTTTGATTTGCTACATAAAGCTCTGCACTTTCACTGGGAAGAAAAAGAAAACTAGAAGCCTGCAGACTGATATAGACTGAAAGACACTGATTTTGTGAAGTATCTGTGCTATAAATGACTGCATGCTAATTTCCCATGCAGGCAAGCATGTGTGTTTGTCCATGATGGTTTTACTCACATCCTGGGTTCTCAAATTGGTTTTACTGTGACCTGAATTCTTGGGTTGACAATAAAACAGAATTCTAGGTGAACTTAGGTAGTCCATGACAAAGCTTGTAAGCAGTTGTGGAGCAATCTGTGGATTAGGTGAATATATGGGGTTTAAATAGATACACGAAGTGAAAAAAAAAATGGAATGATGATTAAAAAAAAAATAAGCAAGCTCTGTTTCTTTCTCCTGTCTAATTAAATTTTAAGACCTCCCTTTTTAAACAGCATATGGGACACAGATTTCCTAGTCATCTGGGGATCAGTTAGATACGTGTCTGCGTGTTATTCAAGTTCCAGCTGATTAAGCCATTGCATATACCAGAAGTTTCCTGTGATATTTGTACAGACTACCATGGACAGCAAAGCTAGCTTGGAACTTTCTGACAAAACGAGTTTCGTCCAAAAATGCTTCTATTTGTCTAAGCCAAAACTTTGTAAGAAATAGGTCAAATCAGATTTCAAGGCCCTGAAAAATTAAATTTGATAAAACAGGATTTTGACACTTCAAATTAAAGATTTTGGTTTTCTGTAAAATCACTTTTAGTTATAAAACATAAGCTAATTCTAGTACAGTTGAAATGTTTCTAAAATCACCTAAATAAAATATTTCTATTGACATTTTTGACATTATTATTACTTTTAGTTCATAAACTTTGTCAAGGTTTTGAATTTTTTTGTCACAGTTCAAGAAAGAGAGCTTTCCACAAGATGTGAAAGAGTCCAAATCCAGTCCTAGTTCAGACCATTATATTGTAGAGATCTGAAAGCAAAACTCAGTAGAAGAGGATGAAGGAGAACCACATAAGCGTCCCCAGAAAAAAACAAATGAGGCATTGTTGTTCTACTTTCCCTTCGCATCTGCTCCCTAGCCTTTAATCATTCATTAGCAGCTATAGTTCTGGTACGATTCTTATCAGGTATCTATTCCAACAAGTAAAGCATAATGGTAATGAATAATCGGGATCCATTATTTTAGCAACTGTTCCTGATTCTGTTTAATGACTAAATGAATACAAAATGTTTTCTCTTCCTTCTAGCAGGGCTATTTAATTTACATGTACTATAGATAAATGCTTACAAAAGTCATTCCTTAAAACTTATAACAACAGGAAACATTTGCATGTTTATATCTCTCTTTCATACAATAATGAAATACCTTTTGTATTTTTTTCAAGGTTACACAGAAAGCAACCTAATATTTTAACTATGGTTCACTAGGGAATCGCATTACAATGGAAAAATTCTCTCTAGCTGTATGTCCTGAAAAAAATACTGGTTAACTTCCAGTTATGATGTCTGCTAAATGACTACAATTCTGTTTCAGTGGTTGAAAATGCAAAAAATATTTGCATTTTATTTCAAAGCAAACCTGTTCCTATAAATTATAAAGTTTAAGGTTTTTTATGCATTTATTTGACCTAGAAATTAGAGTGAAGGAAAATTTAGGTGGACAACTGGAGGTGAGTTATTTAAGTCTCAGCAGTTTCACTGGGAAGAAATGTAGGAGAAGCACGTATGGTCAGGGATATTTTCTTGAGTGTGTGGGAAAAAGACAACAGAAGTTTTCTGTCCCTTTTGGGAAAGAGCACTGTGAGAATTTTTGCTAGTGGAAGTTGAAAGAAACAGAAATATGGGGGTTGAGATTAACAAGATTACTGAATTTGGCCAAGGAATTCATAAAGAAGTTGCAAATTCTTGGATAAACTGAGAATGACAGTTAAAGGATGAATTTCCTAGGGGGCTCTAAAATTGTGACGGGCCTGAGGTCTGGTTACTTCGAAGCAAATGATGAACCTCATGAGAGCATCCTGTCATTGGAGCAGTTTGTCAGGTGAAAGAACCTCTGAAAGTACTTGAGAGGGAAAGTCACTGGACAGCAGCTCATTCTTATCTTTTCTGTTGGCTGAGACAATTTTATGGTGACAGTCAATTTAGAAAACTGGGTTTAACGGAGAATAAATCTTCCAGCATTTCACCAAGGAGAGGGTTGACAATTGGGTTTTACAATGTTCATTCATAGGTGCTGGTAGTGGGAGAAACTCCTCCCTTCCTAGCTTAGGTTCAGAGAGGCTTTGGGTTACTTCAGCCCCAAGACAGTGGGGGCTGAATAGTGTACTGCTATCCATGAAAATGAAAGCTGCAGATCCCACAGCTGCAATATTGCTTTATTGTGCAGGTCTTAAGAGGCCCCCTTTGAGCAAAGGGCTGCAGGAAAGGGAAGCTGCAGGCTCTGTACCATTGCTTCTCTCTTCTCCTTCCCTTCTGCTGGTAGAGGTTGGTGTACGAGAATCTCGGTAAATGGTCAGTTAACAGCCTCATGCGCAGTGAGCTCACTGAAAATTGTGATTTTGTCAAGGCTGGATTTATGACTTTGCTGTGTCGGCCAACATGGTACACGCTGGTCAGGTCCTCAGCTGCTGTGACTTGTCATAGTTCTGTGGAAGTCGGTGAACCCTGAGCAATTCATACTATGTGAGGATTTCATTTACAGAATGAATATGAAAGAACATTTTATATTCAGTCATTTTTCATGACAGAGGACTGACATGACCAAGACCATTTTTGTATGGGTTATGTAGCTACAGGATTACTTCAGCTAGTTTAAAAAAAAAGAGACATAATGGTAAGTTTCTATGATTTTTGCACTTCTGTATATTAAGATATTCTTCATTTTCTATGCATACTTATTCACCCACTTGCAGAGCTGTCTTTCTTTTTTTTTTTTTTTTTTTTAATTGTGTTGATATAGATTTGATCTGAGAATTAAGCTTCTTTTAAGGACACATTGCAATTTTCTTGTCATTTCACCTGCTGGGAGGAAGAGAGTATTTTTTTCTTTTACAGGGATGAAGAATTATTTTCTGTCATCTCATGTGTGGTGCCACTTTTTACTTTAAGAGTTAAAGACTACATACAAGTTTAATTCTGCTTTGTCTTTTCTTTACATTACTTGCTGATCCTGCTCTCTTAGTTACCTCTTCCTAGTATTTTCAGTCTTCATTCTGTCTGGAGTCCTTTGTTTGACTCCTGTTGTTCAGGTTGACTCAAAGAAATCCACAGAAGGCTCTCCACAAACTGCAGGAGCTACTTAAAAGCAGGATGTAAAAAGGGCTAAAAAAGATCCATCTAGCCCAGTATCCTGGCTCCAAAAGTGATGAAAAGTGGTGAAAAGTGGAGGATGATTACTAAAGATCATTGTAAAATGACAAGCATGTAGCGATAGCTACCTGCCTTATATTCCCAGCTACTAGTGGTACGACTTCCAAAGTCAGAGGTAGAGTCTTTCTATTTAATAGGTCCAAGAGATCTTTAACTCATGTCACCTTCTGTAAACCATAACATTTTGTGGCAAGGAAATTCAAAGTTACCAACGTGCTATATGAGGAAATACTTCTGGTTTTATTTGTTTTGAATCAACTAATGATTTGATGCATCCTTGTTCACTATCCTTCGTGATACAAAAACTTCCATTCCCTATTTGACCTGTCTTTGCTACTCATGATTTTAGAGAGCTCCCTTCTTTATCTTCCCTTTTCCATGCACGCTAATCCTAGTTTTAGTTGTTCTTTGAAATTATTACTGCTTAGTTTCTCTATTTCTTAGAAACCGACTGATATATAATTTTCAGTGATCTCTCCAATTTATGCTATATAAAGAAGGCTTCCGACAAGGGAACCTCCTTGAGTTTATAGCAAACAGGGATGCAAAGAATTCATGCAGTTCACTGCCATGGCCTTATCTCCCCTGTGTGATCCTTTTATATCTTAGTAATCTACTGCTCCTGCTAACTCTTTGACAGGTGTCCTGCTTGCTACAGAAAAGGATTAACTACAAGTTTTTAATGGCCGTCAGTGTCTTTTTGGGCATATGATGTGTTCATGTTTTATGTCCTATTTTCACCTTCAATTTTTTGAAGGATGTAATCTTTTTTAATAAACTTCCTGTGTTTAACCATGGCAGCTTTTTCTAAAGTATTTACTCTGAGACTTCAAGCTGCTGGGAAGTATCTTCCTCTTGGGATTGTCACTTTTGATGTGTCTTTTACAAGCTTCCACTTTCTTTTTCTTAAACTTGATCACTACCATAGCGGATTTCTTGTTTGGTTTGTTTTTTTATTGCTCATGTATGCATAGTAAGTCTAATTTCATTACAGTTACTGTTAAGGTAGCTGTTTGATACAGAAGGACTCAAATGGCAGGTCAGATGGCTTTCCTGGCCTGCTTCAAATACTATGGCTGTGGATGTTTTTTTGCCCAATTATTTTTCCTTTCATTTAAGGTGATGTGATTGTCTACGTTTTTCAAGTTGTTCTGAACAAAGTTCAAAAATGGAAGATGCTACTTTTTCTCTTAATGCGTTATCTTTCTTTATGTGTGTAGTTGTAACTATTTGCAATATTTGTCTGTTCCAAGATAAGAGGAAGGTGTTCAAGTTCTTCCATGAAGCTAGCAGCTGGTGAGTGTCAGTAACTTAACCCGCAGGGCAGAGAGTAGTGCATCCCTTGGCGAGGCCCCAGCAGCTGCCATGCTGCGAGCTGTGTGGGACAACGTTGCATGGGGTGCTCAGCTGCCCGCTGCAGTATTTTGGAGCAGGAGCGTAGGAACGCCGGCCTTCCAGAGAGGCTGGGGTTTACAGTTTCCCTCTGACCAAACTCTCTGGGACAAGTACCGTCCAGAACTCCTTTGTGAAACTGCAGTACATATTAATAATGACCTAGACACATATGGGAACTGGACAGGCTGTTGCATGAGGCATGCTAACTGCAAAAAAGCCAAATTCAGGGAAGTAACTTGTGAGAGCGCTACCAAAATGTACTTGTCATTTTAAAATATATTTCCCTAGTGCTCTTGCACTTGATTAATGGATTTACCTTACCTGAATTGTACCCTAGCAGGCAAGAAAACTTCAGCCAAAAGATTTGTACTTGTAGCTGTATCTGTGGCGATGAGAGGTAGCCTGAAGGAGAGGAAAAGGCAGTGAATTATTATGTGCTTCTGGAGGAAATTAAAATTTGAAAAAGTACTTTTTTTCTAAATTCACATATTGGAGATGCCAGGGGAAATGTATTTAAAAGCAAACTTGCATCCCTGGTTAAATTACGGTGTCATTAGCGTGGTTGTTGGGCTGGGCCCTGCTAACAAAATGCGCCATCATTGTTATCAGTTTTTACATCAAGCTGTTACAACAGCAGTAAGTAGGCAAAACGCAGGAACTATCCCCATTTTCTTTGGAATGTGCCCTACACTGTCAAGTACAAGTAGAGGGCTATAAAGGAGCCATTACAGTGTCCACTGAATTGCCTAAGACAGCTTTAATAGATGGAAGGGCTCAGTTCTGTTTTGGGACAGTGCAAGATTATATTGTCCCCCTTATGAAACATACTGAGAAGGTCACAAGCACCGTCAACCTCAGAGCATTTAAGACAGTAGTATAATTACACTAATGCACAAATGAATGAAATTCTTGTTTTAAAGGACTTCTTTGTCTTCCCCCATGCTCCATTTTAGTGAAAGAGGCTTTACATCTAGACAAGCAAAGACTTGAAACCCAGCTTTATCATGATCGATTTGCTTGTCTTTCCCCTTGAGGACTTTAAGAAATCCTTGAAACCTTCAAGGGATCCAAACAAATTGTTGCAGAATCAAGATTTTTTTTTTCCTCGTAAGTCTTTAGTGCTGAGCTATCCCGGAACACATGCAGAAATAATCCTCTGCCAAGGTGTGGGATCCAATACGCCTGTAACCACTCAGGCTTCAGGTTACCTGGAAATTGAGAAAGACATTCTTAAATGTTCTTAAACATGATGAGAACACCCTTTCTGTTTCAGCAGAAATTAAAGCTTGCAGTCAAAGATGGAGCTGGAGAAAGAATATTCCCTGTACGCGTTTTGAATCGGATATTCTCAGTGCGGGAAGTGTACCTGGCTAAACTTAGAGCTTTAGGTGACTGCTTTTTGTCTCTTAGAAACGCCAGTGTTTCTGTCTCCTGCCAAAGGCCATCCCTCCTCATTTGCTAAGGACTGGACCTAAGTTACCATTTGCTGATCCTTGTCCAGTCTACCTCGTGAGATGAGGACAAAAGGCATGTGAGTGAGAGTCCAGTCTTCTGAGGTATTTTGTGTCTTTAGCTCCTAGGGACATTAGACTAAAATGCACCTATATATCTGCTTCAGTGTCTTCTTTAGGATTTTCAAAGCAGTTCTTCAGCAGCACAGTCCAGAGGACCTGCAACAGTTTGTAGTCAGTAAGTAACTTAAGTTGTATTTAACAGTCTAAAACAGCTTTATTGCAACATTGCAGTGATACCATCCAAATTGAGGTCTTTATAAAGTGCAGTATTGTTTGCCAGACTGATGTTAACATGCATGATTTAAACGATGACACAAGCAAAACTTCTGCTCTAAAATGGAGAAATTAAAGATACCAAAATATTATCTTTCCTCTTGCCAATAAGAACAGCTGGCAGGATGGGTTTACTGAACAAAAACTTTGGCCAGCAGACATAGGTTATCATTTTCACAGGCTTTCCCTCTGAAATACAGGATTAACAAAACATGGGGTTTTTTTATTTCAAAATTGGAGGGTTTGTGTCTTTCATCTGGTCAAATTTAGCGTAAAAGTGAAAATAATATCAAAGTTACAGGCACCGTAGGGAGGCTGTTAATGTGGTAACAAAGGGCATTTGGCCAGTTAAAATAATAAAAGACTATACAGCTTTCCCAGTGATGGCTGAAGCCCAATTAGTACTTTCCAAGTAGAGCCACAATATTCCTTTCCAGATTGTGCGGTTTGGCATGATTCAGAATGAGTAAACTTACTTTCCTACAAGGGAAAAATATAATTAACAGAAAAAACAAGGTCATGCAGTACTATGCTTTAAGTAAGCAATAATACACCATGGGGTGTACGTTAAACAGTCAATATTCATACACCTTGGACAGGCTGAGACAGAGGCAAAGCAATGGCTCAGCATACAAAAGATACATATATTATCTTAATAAACCTATGTGCAAGAATGAAATGCAAATGGATATTTTATTTCCTTACTAGGTTATTTTAAGGGAATATATATTCAATGCGTAAAGCACTCTCACGTATTACTTAAAAAGTACCCTTTCTGTTAATATTTTATACTTTTAAGTAATAAGTGGATTTGCTATTTTCTTTTTGTTTGAGCACATGTTTTTTTGTGCTGCTACTAAAGGCAGAATGGTTTGGGAGATTCTTTTTTTCTTAATTAAACTGAATAAATTTGTTAAAAGGACTTTCAACCTGGATACTGACACTGAAGGCCTCTAAGAGTCTATTCTTATTTATAGCAATTCACTTTCCAGGACTCTCGAAGTGACACAAAGCTTGCAAAGACTCAACAAAGCTGAAAATAGAGTAGCAGGACTGGAAGAAAGAAACAGCAACTTCCAATTTGGAGGTGAACTTGCAAGTGATTTGTAAGGGTAATTTTTTCTTCTCTCTTGTTTTTGATATTGCTTTTAAGATGAACAGACTGTTCAGCTGAAACTCAGATAGAGGGGAAAACATATAATGCAAAAGAAAGCATGGTGACCCAGGGTAAGCACACACTACTATGGTAGCAAAATGAAAACAGCCCTGCTGAGACATCTGGTTAATGCTCTACTAGTGACACCGTTCATGAGAAAGCAGAGTGATGCGCCAGGAGGAAGATGAAAAAAGAAGAAAAAGTAAAACTTCAAAAAACATGGAACCACTCCCATAACCTGAAGCTTAGACCACACACCTGAAAGGGAGTAACCCACATCCAGCTCGAGCGCAGAGTATGAACAGCCTTATCTCCCTTTCAATTCCACCATTTTGGCTGTCTTATATAAAGTGTTTGTAAGGGAGGAATTGCGTATTTAGTTCCTGTTTCTTTAATAATTATAGTAACCTATGATATTATAAACTTCCATGAGCCGCAGCATCTCCTCATAGCTCCTGCATTACTCCTGTTTGGCTCCCGGTTGTTACAGCTTCCTTCACTTCCCAGCTCCACCTGGGACTACTTGCTCTGTTAAGATCCTAAACCAGCCCTGCTTATTGTAGTTCCTTGTGTGAAGAAGCGGGAAATGTGTGGGTAGTGGATGTGGGAGCATATTTGTGATCTGCTGTATCATTTCAATAGTCACGTACATGTACTGAGCACGATACGCATACTGCCTTCTCTTCAGTTAATCCACAAGTCAACAACTAATCACGTACAACACTCCAGTCACCTCCACAAGTTAAGATATGCCCTGGAACACCTGATTTTAAGGAGTTACTTGAAAGACAGGAAAATCCTCACCAGCTATAGAGTTGCGCTAAGTATTAAACTACTTTGAAGCTGAAACAAATTGCCAAAAGCCTTATGTTGTAGACTCTATTATTTGAAACCACTCCCATCTCAAACCAAAGGGGAAGCAGAAGCCAGTGCTGGAGCAAGACGCAAGGGTCTGTCACATGCCTGCGTTAGCCTGCGTGGCACAGCAGCATGCCTGCTGATGCACAGCCCCTAATTCCCAGAGTAGAATTTTTTCCACTTTTGCTCTTGAATCAACATGGCGCTCCTTACAACATGAAATTGAAACTTATCATGTCCTTCTGCTGTACATACACCTTAACCATCTTCTCTTAAAACAGATTAATCTCACCGATGTTATGGTACTGAGGTATCTAGTTAGGTGATCTAACAGATTTATGTTACTTAAGTGTATAAAGAAATGGAAATAGTATAAAAATATGGAGAAGACGACCAAAAATGCCTAAACACAACTTTTTCTCTATCTCTATACTAATAAATCTTTTAGGAAACAACAGATCTATATCACCCTGAGTCAGAGTGCCAAGAAATCTAATGGAAAGGAACCCAACACAAGAAATGGAGAAAAACCAGCTAAGAAAAAAAGCTCTCTACATTTTACATAGAAAATATTTTCTGAATGCTTCTTCATGTAGATACCAAACAGTATTTTGTATTAACTTATTGATGAGGTCAGCTTCTCATAGGAACATAAATTTTCTTAGCTTGGAAAAATGTTATTGATTTTTATTTTAAAATGGCACCAGAAGGTACTGCACAAAAGGAAAAATAATTATTTTATATTAAGAGAATAATGCAAATATTTCACATATAAATAACTGCTGAAGGGTGATTCCCTGCTCTTCACTGACCCCCCAAGCTATTTTGAGTAACTTAACAAATATTTTCTATATAGAATCTGTATTAATGGCAAAATTGTACTGTGTAAAAGAACATCTTGTCAAACAAGTATACCATGTTTACCTGCAAAACCCACTACACTTGCATGCAGCAATTGTATTCTGTTCCTCTTCTATATATGTTCTTGCAATGCTTTCATCACCCTGTGGTTCTATGTATCCTCCAGCATATTAAGCAATGTGACTGGTATCTGTCACGTGTAGTTTAATTCTTTCTTAATGAGCCTAACACCTCTACCGGATTAAAATCAGTAGGATAGTATTACCATCCACTACATGTTTTACTTTCAGTGACATGTTTCTCTTTGTAAGGCACTTTACAAATCCCTTTCCTTTAGCAATACAGTAAGTCTATCATTGTCTAAAGAGAAGAGACTAATGACAAAGCTTTGTTCCAGTTTGACAAATACTTTTACTAACTACAACTAGCAAAACAGAAAGAGGGGAATGAACCGCTTTAAAATTAATCTTGTCAAGCCAGAATGATCATTTGGTTGCATTCTGCTGCAGTGGAGGCCTGCAAGTTTCTGATGTCTGAACTTGTCTCAAATATTTCTAAAAAGATAGTGAATTATGGGTCAAGAGAAATAAACTCTTCTGACAGAAATACCAATTAATTTACTTTTTGAAACCACTATTAGCATATGCTAGGTTTACTTAAGTCGCAGATCTTGGAATTTATAAAATGAAAGCCTTCCAAACTCAGGTAACAAAATAAAAAATATCAAGACTTCTTCCTCCTTTGACGAAAGTCATTATGTTACCACTGAAAGACAGTCAAAGCTTACTTGCTTAGTGTATGTGCTGGTTTTGGCTGGGGTAGAGTTAATATTCTTCATAGAAGCTAGTATGGGGCTCTGTTTTGGATTTGTGCTGGAAACAACGTTGGTAACACAGGGATGTTTTCGTTACTGCTGAGCAGTGCTTACGCAGAGTCAAGCCCTTTTCTGCTCCTCCCCCCCCCCCGCCAGCGAGTAGGCTGGGGGTGCACAAGAAGTTGGGAGGGGACACAGCCGGGACAGCTGACCCCAGCTGACCAAAGGGATATTCCATACCATATGACGCCATGCTCAGCATATAAAGTTGGGTGAAGACGAAGGAAGTGGGGGACATTTGGAGTGATGGCGTTTGTCTTCCCAAGTAACCATTACGTGTGATGGAGCCCTGCTTTCCTGGAGATGGCTGAACACCTGCCTGCGATGGGAAGTAGTGAATGAATTCCTTGTTTTGCTTTGCTTGCGTGTGCGGCTTTTGCTTTACCCATTAAACTGTCTTTATCTCAACCCATGGGTTTTCCCACTTTTACTCTTCCAATTCTCTCCCTGATCCCACCGGGGGGGAGTGAGCGAGCGGCTGGGTTAGTTGCTGGCTGGGGTTAAATCACGACATATACCAGTCAGTAGTCCACAGCTATCAGCTCCACAAGGATGCCCTAAACAGAATACAACATATGAAACATTACTAATAATGCAGCAAAAAGTTAATATGTTCACTTAACCACTTCAACATCAAAGAAGGTATTATATAGCAACAGTCAAGGAAGGCACATTAAATAAAACTACCTTTTAATAACTTAATAAAACAATCCTGAATAGATACAGATTCCCCTCCCAATAAGCAGATTCCCATCATATTTAAAACTGACAAAAAGTTTTTTCAAGAATTCTATAAAGCTGCATACCCTAGCAGATAACTCTCTTGAATAAATTTTCTCATTCCAGCATCTTATGCAAAAAAAAAAAAAAAAAAAAAATCTAACACATGATTTTTGAAAGATTAATCTTTCTTCCTGTAAAAAAATTCCTCAAAAACCTAGTTCATCTTTCTGATAAATGGTGAAGTTCTTGCTAGTAAGTGTGGTAATACATAGTCTTCTGCTCTCTATAATTATACAACTAAAGGTGTTTTATAAATTGCTGGCTTCCATGACAAAATAAGGACGTTTAAATCTTTTCTTAAAGGATTCAAAGTTTCCAAATTCCTACCTAGTGGAACTTGCAGTCCAAAATCATTAAGATGCTTCTGAAAATCTCAGTGTCTTTTGAAACTCAATAGGTGCATATATATTCTTCATTCCAAAGTGTATGGCCCTTAGGATGGAACCTTTACAACCAGGTAGTATCAAAGCTTTTTTACTGTGAACAACTCCAGAAGTATTGATGTAATAATCCTAATTATTTTTAAACAGTCGTGTAAAGAAAATACTGCACTGCTACTTCAAAGATACAGACTCTGTGAAGTCTCAAGTCTTTAATTGTTATGCCAACTTTAAAGAATAAGCAAAACCAAGTAAAAAGACGGATCTACAATGGTGTGATTTCTAGGAAAAGGCTTGTGAATGATACTACACTACAGAGCACTCTAATACAGAGATTCTCCAAATTAATTTGCTTTAGATGCCACCATCGTTTTCTTTTCTATTACTGTGGTAGACGCAGTAGCTGCCAGCTGCATGCCGAGCTTCAGATACTTGCCAGAAAAGACATTTGGCTGCTTGGGCAGCCCATGCAATCCAGAAGCCTTTTTCCAAGCTTCTCTGAGGAGGAGGAGGTGGGCTGCATGTTCCCCTACGCTCCTTTCATACCACCTTGAAAGATTCTGTAGGTGCCTTTGGGAGCTCCTGCTCTAATGCATCCAAGAAACTTTCCCCAACTAAAATGCAATATTCAAGCAGCTATGAGTATACAAGACCAGAAAAGAATTTCCTGAGGTACTGCACACACCATACCACACTCAAACCATTACGTTCTATCATATTACACTGAAGAACTTGTGAAAATTTCTTATTCCTTAATACATCGCGCCTGGTGCTGTCAGTGTGCTGAGTACCTCCTTTTGTCTCCCAACATTATTCCTTTTTTATTTTTCTATTAATTTTGGCATCAATTTATCCAAAACATTTGTTACCCTTGGAAAAAGCGTATTAAAAATACACACTGCTAAACTCACTCTTAGATGTATAGTGTTGGCAGTGGAGACATGCACTCGAGGGTTAATTAAAAAAATCTGCCATAAACTAGGAACATATCAGTTATAAACAACATAGGAGATGGATCTATATGTATTAGCTGACTGCAGCGTTATTAAGTTGCCAGTGGGATACAACCACGAAAAAGCAAATGCCATCCAAGGACGAACCAGTTAAACTATTTCTTAGCAGAGAAAAGGAAAATATCTGTGCCATTGCTTAAGGCACCTGAGAGATCTCACACAGATTTTTTTTCATCATGTTCATGGAAGATGAAACAGGTAAAGAAAAGAGCTGCAGAGATAACCAGAGAGAAGTAATTTTAAGGCTGTGAGAAGTAATTTAAGCAAGGCTGCAAAATTTTTTCTTGTTTAGTCTAGAAGAAACAGAAGCTGATGATACAGGAAATAATTATTCTCTAAAAACACAATAGGGTGGTAAACAGTAGGCAGGGAAAAGAACTATTTACTCTAGCAGACAATGTTGGCACAAAACCAAATGAGTGTAATTTGGCCATGAATAAATTTAGGCTGGAAATTAGAAGGTTTCTGACCATAAAAGCAGTGAAGATCTAGAGTAGTTTTTTAATACAAATAGTGGCGACAAAAAAATAACAACTCAAGCTATTTAATGGTGAGGATTTTTAAATTCATAGAAAATGCTACAGGCATAGTTCCCTGTGTAAGTAAAGAACTTCATTTCGATCATCCAGGAGACAGTTTCCAGCATTATGTTTGCCTATTTTCTGAAAGCAAAAAAAAAAAAAAAAAAAAAAATTTGAAATTAAATCATATTTATGCATACAGCATTAGAAATATTGCTTAAGCAAATGTCATCCATATGTAAATGATCTCTGTAATTAAGTTTGTGCTTTGCAACAAGAAAACAATTTAACTTGATAAATAGGTATCACATTGTACTTCAGTGGTTGGAAGCTAATTCTTTTTAATGGAAATATGCAATTTGTCACATGCTAATTTTCTTGGGGTTTATAGTGTATCTTTCTACTACTTTTGTTTTGCCTTCTTGTCTTCTTTTAGTCTTTAAAGTTCTAGACAACAGTTTTATCAGCGTGTGTGGACAGCAATGGGAGACAGCTGGAAAATAATGTCTGCTTATTTATTTATACCAATCTGGCCAAATTTGGCTACTGAGTTCCTCAGATGAGCATTTGCTGTTAGTCTAAAACAGTACTAGGAAAAAGAAAAAAACTGATGATCACCATGGAAAGATGGAAACTGAATATCAGAAAGAAAGAAGCAAACATAAACCAAACATATTTGAGTTAGAAGAATAACTTAAAATTCAGCGAGAGTGTCCAAAGAAAACAAGGAAAATGTTATGAAACTGATTTCCACAAACACAGAAAGAATTTGCTGAGGTTGCAGTCAGGAGCTTAGCCTAGAGACCCAACATTAAAGCACTTCTTAAGGTTTTTGTGTACAGCCTCTGATGCCTGTAACAGTCTTACTATTAATAGCTAATAAATATGGTTCACCCAACACTGTAGTGGCTCTTGAAATTCGGATCTGTGGTATACCACTATTCATCTGAAGAATTACAGTTATTTAAAAACTAATCTACATTCTCTCATCAGCAAAGCCAAGCAGCGGAAAGAAAAACAAAACATTGCAAAGGCAAAATAGAGGTATTCCCCTATCAGTGTCAAAATATAAACAAGTGACAGAACCTTGTTGAAAACAAAGTGAAATGATTGCATATGCGCAGTTTAAAGTCATACACATATAATTATAAATGTATTTTTTATCATGAATTAGTTGTCATTTATATTCTCTGTAAGCCCACTTACAAAAGATTTATTATGGAATAAACTGTATTATCAACTGCAGTATGCATAGCTTACAGTTGGTAGTTGCTCATCAAATATTATGATAATATGTCAAAACATAATAATATATGAGAAATCACATAGGTAAGTGTACTTGACCAGACGCTGGAGGAATCTGGCTGTACCACGAAGAGGAAAAGGGCACATACAGCCTCCCCACCTTGCTCATCAAGGAGAAGCACCGTTACGTGGGCTGGCTGTAACAGACCTCACTCCAGTTGCTGAAAAAATATAGTAGTCCTAATGGCCATAGAACCAAATTGGAGAAATCTAGATAAACAGGCAAACATAGCCATTTCCATATTTTTCCAGTTCTGTTGCTGACCAAAATCAAGTTATGCAAAGATGTAGTAAAATAACACAGAATAGTCAAAAGTATGAAGCTCAATTTTCGGTTCACTTTAATTCACCTTTGTATGAAACTGTTTTTTCTCTTCTTCCTTTTTAACCCCTTCTTACTTATAGTTACTAGCTACTGTATTCAGTAGCTTTTGCAACTAACAGCTAATGGAAGCTACAAGCTTGAAGGCCTCAGTAAGATTTTAAGAATAAAAGGAGCTCACGTCATTAATAATGCAATTTCAAATTCTTTGTATCTGAAGTTGCCATTCAGATACTAGCCACGACACTTTTGAGATAGCTGCCAATTTTCACTTTTTTTTTTTTCTTTACTTTTTTACTTCTGCTTGGGGAGTACAAGTGAGTTTTTCAATAGTGTTATGGTCTGGTTTAGAAGGACACATTCCTGATGAGGAATTCCTGTTTCTCCTTGTGTGTAGCTCTTAGGAGGACACCATGACCTGTCTATTGAACAGGTGACAAGGGACTGCTGAGGAATGTGTTTTCCCTCTGTGAAATCCAGTCTGCCCACCCCAATAGCACCCAGTCAGCAGGTGGGACTTCTTAAAGTTTTACTATCGCTTGTAAATGAATAGCTCTTGATTTAGCTTTTGAAAGTGAAAGTACAATTTCCAGGGAGGAGAAACAAAGAAAAGCTATTCCAAGTGCCAGGTTATTGTGTGTTTCTGAAGGCTGTGCACAATGAAAATGCAGCTACAATACGGGAAGAAATTTAACACATTGATCAGTGCTCAGTAGAGCTCAGGTAGATGAAAGCAAAGGTGTCTCTCCATTAAGTTTTACACCTTTGTTGATGGCAAAGAGGTCATGAACAGAAGCCAGAAGATCGGCAGGTATTCAAAGAAATGATTTGGCTTATACTAGGTAGAATACCCTGCCAAGGATTATTCTTAAGAAGCAATGAAGAAGATCAGATTTTAGTCCCATCCCTTCTAACTTCTGCCTCATGTCTCAATCCTGCATGCCATGCTCCACTCCTAGCATTCTCTTTACTATAGTTAGATTTTATCTAAATTTATAATCTCCATGTTTTACTTAAGACCTTTTCATGCCTCTGCTGTGATGCAACGGGACAGGCAAGATCCAAAGTTATGCTCAAGTAGTTTTCCAGCCCCGAAAGGATTCATGATTTAACTATCAAACTGAGCTTCAAAGAATGCAATTAGTCAGTAGCAAGGCTCTAGTGGTCATCAACATTGAAAGTATCATGAAAAAGAGGCAATAACCCATGATTTCTGATTTATCTATGTGTCAGACTAGTTTGAATTTCTGGCAGGTCCTTTTTCTGCCTCTGCCTTTTGGATGTGCTGATTTTTGAAGTTAGTTTTCCCAATGGACTACATTTTAATCCAACAGGAAAATTTAATATTTGGGAAGCTATTACATACAGTTTCAATAGCCTCTGTAGTGTCTGTATAGATTAATTGTCAGAAAACTGAATAAACCTATTTGGGAGTAAGGAAGAATATTAAATGAAAGTACTTTGCAAATGGCAATAAATCTTTAAAAATGAGGAAAAGAGTAAATGTATCATACTATTAACAAACTTGGTGACAGGCACGTCTAAAATACCTAGATGTTTGTCCATCATCAATGAAAATTGCATTCCTGATTGTGCAAAAGCCACCATGTTCCTTCATCTAACTTCAGTTTCAGCTCACTCATTTAAATAGTTTTCTCATGCAGATACAGCAATATTGACTGAACCTGGATTGTGAAGGAATTTAAATGAGCTCACAGCCCTGATGCCAGTTCATCATCACCTTTTTTAAAAAGCAAAACAAAACAAAAAAACAGCCCAACCTTTACAGCTACAATAATTAAAAAGACCAAACACACATAATAGGAATATCCACAAATTCTTATGGTGTGAATTGTATGTCTGTCTAAACCAAAAAGTTTCTCTACTTCTTCTCTATTCTTCCCAGGATACATTAGTTTATTTTCTAGATTTTCTTATCTCAAATCTGCCTCTTAAAAATGCAGTGTTCTGTCTGTGGGTAATGAAAATGAGCAACATACTGCAAGTTGTTTAAATGAAAATCTGGAAACTTCTCTGTCTACATGATAGGTTGTTACATGAGCATGAAAGATCCGTTTGCATTATACCTGAGTGACCGCTGATAAATATACAGAATATTTCTAGAAGTCACTCCAACACGGGTCTGATACGTTCTTATATCTTTGTAGAAGACACAAGGGGCTTTAAAAACTGGCGCTGGCAGATGGGACTCTGTTCAAGACTTATATGCGAATTAAATTACATTCTGCTACATGTAAATTTATGAATGCTCCAAGAGTGATTGGTTAGTTTTTTTATTATTGTTATTATTTAAATCTTTAATTTTTCTAACACCTAATCAGGGCCTGAAACCACAGTTATTTTTCTGGGGGGAGAGGGAGTCACACTTTCTTTTAAATGCAATCATCAATTCACCACTACAAGTACATTTGCATTTTTGATAAAAATAGATAAGAGAATTGCAATGAGGTTGTTCAAAAAACTGGGTTGCATATATAATGTGAATCTTTCAGCTTGTAGTTTATAGCTTTACTTTTTCTGTGTTTTCTAAAAATGATCGTCTCTGAATATCTTAAAATGGCACACTGCTTTCTCAAACGGTTAGTGACTATTCTTCTGCCACATAAAAATCAACTCCAAAGTGTAGATCTTTTGTTTTCCTTTCATACAGTGCTTTGCACAATGACATTGATTTTTCTTGATAGATATTGTGACTAAATATATAGTAATGCAAGTATTTTCCAGCCTGTTGTTATTAATGTGCAGAAACTGTAGAGGAACGTGGACTACTCATCTACAGATAAGATAAACTATCTGTTCAGAAGTATATAGCTGCCAAGAGTCACTGGACCACTGCTGTAGTGGAAGATGGAAGAACCTTTCCCAATACAGAAGGAAGGTTGGGAATTTTTCAGTATCAAATTAAGAAACCATTTTATTGCTTTATAGATAAACAAAAATTATTATTATGGTTAGGTACCCAGTCTTTTTCACACTTTTATGATATCCCTTGACAACTATATTTTTTTTTTGCCCTTGGCATCCCCAAACTACCACTGAAACTTAAAATTCTTTGGAGTAGTCAATTTTATAACCTTTGTGTATTAGATAGTGACTGAAATTCCCCCAAGTTATATATACATGTATTTCCCAAATACAGAATTGGGAAGTTCTTACTGCTCTTAAAGAAGCAATGCGCATAGTGATGTCATTCTTTTCCCAGTTCTATGAAGGTGTACACATACAAATCTGCATGTGGTACAGGCATAGGAAGTATATGCAGGTAACTCTGTTAAAGCTTCTCAGTGCTTCTCATTACACGACCCTGATCTCTGATGCTTACAATCCTGCCAGACTTGAACCATTCAGCTGGTATTTTCCACACAGGGCATTTGCATCAGGAGATTTTTTTCCTCCTTGTTTCTATTGTTGTTGTTACTAATTATTGTTATTATTCCAGTTCTGTTATTAAGCTCTTGGCCTTACCCCTGTTTAAAAATACATTAAATATTCTTGTGCCTGTGTGCCTTGGAGAACTCAGTAAAGATGGAGAATGACAAAGGAGGTGTTCTCCCTGGGAGACGTGCCTATTGCTCTCTCTGTGGAAATCCACCCACAGTTGGGTGCTTGGAGCTGCCTACACTTTGAAGGACAGACTGGAACAATAAAGAACCAGCCTGATGCCAAGGAGCTCGAAACAAAAGCTCAACTGGAGGGGAGGAAGGGGAGTGTAAAGTGGGACAGCAAAGAAACGTCTATTTGGAAAGGATTAGGATTGACTAGCCAAAGAGTGGGATCTAGGGTGGGAAGCGGTAGGGATGCAAAGCTGTTAGGAAAGGAGTGGGAAGCCCGGGGAAAGGTGACTTGAGTGGGCAGAGAGATCGTGACAAGAAGGTTGCTTTCCAAAATGGGAAAATGCTGGGATGGACAGAAGAACCAACAGCACGGGGCGCAAAACTTACTCTGTGCTCGAGACAAATTCTCAATGAGCAGCAATTCAGTCTTTTTGTCCTCATTTCCTGAAAAGCCCGCTCCTAATTTACCACACACAGCACTGATGATGGGAGCACTCATTTCCTAGCAGGATTTTCCCCTAACACTTGTCTATTAATTATCTGACTCACATTTGTTAACGAAATTATTTTCATAAAGTGCCCTATAAGGTGAAAGAATTGTGTTTAGAGAGTCTTATTTACAAAAATAAAATAAAGACCCAGAGATTAAGGTCACAAGTATTGTCGAAATTGGGGCAAACAATCTGAAGCACCAGAAAGTTACATTTTTTTATTCTTTTACAGAGAAATCCATCCTACGCATACTCCCATGGACCAGATACTGTTGCGAGAGCTCAGTGTTCAGCAAGTCACACACAACTGTTGAGCATTTGGAAGATGAAGCGCATACCATTAAAAAGTTTGTTTTAAGTAATTGCTTAGCACCAAGCAGAGGAAGGGATGCACTCCAATTCCTAAATATAATAAAACAAGCACAGAATGCCAAAAAAGCTGAAACTGTAAGCAATTCATAACCATATCAAGCCCATCAGCTTGCCAAAGACAGAGGCTGCCCCTCATGAAAAGGTAGGTGATAAATTTAGTACAGACAAGATTTGAAGAAAATAATTCCTTTTTAGAAAGGAATTGCAATAATCCATGCTAATTCCATGCTTAATATAGGCCATGCTATCTCACTCAAAGGAAAGGCAGAAATACCGTTACCAAAAATGCCATTTTAAATGTAGCTGCTTAAGCTAATATGAAATATATGGTCAACTTACAGATATTACAGGTGCAGTGGCATAGGTAGCTACATTTACGTGCAAATAAAAAGGCCTTAAAGCTATTTTTGAAGAGTAATGATGCTGGGAGTGTGTATGTATATATGAATAAACACATTGGCTTGTAGTGTAGTGTATTGGGTTATGAAACTGTTTTTCCTCAGTCACAATATTAATTGACAAGTTAAATTTTCTGGGTGACTTGGAGTTTCAATATATGATGCTCATGCTAGGTATAAATATGACAAGTTGCAGAAGAGCTGCCTGTGAAAATACAGAAACTAAAGAAGTTCCTGCTCCTCTTTAATTACTTAATAATGACATTTTTCCACTTTTGCTTTAGTATAGGAGTCAAAGTATGTAGCATATAAACAGCCTCCTATCCTCAAGGTCTCTCTGCATACCTCCCTCTCCCCTAGCCCCGCCAGCCAGAGAATTGCCTTTAGGAGCAGAGGATGTGGGATCTCATCAGCTTCCCATCCTCAGTGAAGCTTCTTACCATCACTTACTACCTGCACATCCGAGGAGTGGCCAGTTGCTGTGACTGTTGTGCCACTGGAGACGCTTTTTGAATGAACATAGAAGACAGAAGAAACAGAAATGGGTGAGTATGAGAAAAGGCTTTTCTGTTGAACATTTTGCTGAGTATAACTGAGTATAATTTAGCTGTCCATTCACTTCTGCACAATCTCAAGTGAACAGTTCAATGGCAATCCTACAGTCTAATTTTTTTTTTTTTTTTTCCATTTTAACAGCGTTTCCCAATGTAGCGTTTTCCACAGGTGCTAATTCATTGTGTGTGCTTGGCTATGCATGGCTAGCGATGGATGAGCTATATTGTTGCAAATATGCTTTTGGATACAATTCCCTGGTAAGCTTTGAGACAAGAGCTGTGGCTCTTGTATCAAATGTAGTTTAAAAAAAGGGCCGAGTTTTCAGGCACAAATGGGGCCATATTTTGAATTCCCACTCCTTTTTAACTTTGTGTTCGTTAAGACAAATTCTAACACAACGAGGAGTTTAACCTGATCTAGAAAACCCACAACAAGAAGCTCTGTTGGTGTGAGACCTGGGAAACCCATTGCCTCCACTGCAATTCCCGTTTTGGAATCCATTTCCCGCTTCTGGTCGGTCAGAAATCATTCAATTTTCAGAACTTTTGGTTACATTACAGTTGTGCAGCTAAAAGCACAGAGCAGGTGTACATTTATAGTCCATAAAGAAACTGAACTGATACTGTAAAACGCGATGCAAATACTTATAAAGCCAGAGGTGTTTTTTGATCGTGTCTATATAATATAAACTGAAATGGCAAAATTGTTTATCTCTATCACATCCTGCAGTTATCACAAGGCATCAGAAAGGGAGTAAGCTGCTTAGGTATTTTAATTGTCTCTGTAAACCCATTTGGATTTTCTTCTGTTTAACTCTGAATTTCCAGCGTTGAAATGGTTGGTTTGGAAATGCTGCTGTTACCCTTTCAAGTTACTTCAGCCTTACTTTCCTCCTAACATTTTTGCCTGGGAATAATGGTGTGAAATTCACAGCAGCCAGAGTGCAGAGGAATCTAGAGATACTTTATACATACTTATCTATAATGCATTTCTTTACGTTCTTAGGGAATCATATTTCCATAGGCAGTTACAATTAATTCAAAGCATCTGTAAGGTGAAAAAAAAAAGACCAAACCCACAACAGACTCTCCTATCCTCAGGGCTCTTGTCCAAATAGGTACAACCATTGCAGATCAGAACTTGTGTGTTTTATAGCAGCTGATAAGAATGCATAATTGTCAAGCTAGTGAGCACAAATACTATCAACACAACTACAGTAAAGAAGGTCCCTTCAATTTGCAAATAAACATATCCTGAGTTGCTGGTTTCAGTGTATGTTTAGCTCAGGTCATGTGTCCTGGTGAACAGAAAGCATCTTCTGTTCAACGTTATGTCAACTATACTGGACTCATACAACCAAGAAGAAAAAAAACCCCAGGAACAACTTTCAGGAGGGCTGTAATGGAAGGAAATTAATTAATCTGTCTTTTGTGTTGATGGCACAGGGAGTCTTGCTATTAACTTCAGTGGTAGTAGAACGGGCTCCAGTATGTTTTTCACATGTGCAACTGCATCATGATCACTGTCTAGCTGCAGATGAGGGCATGGGTCCATCAAATGCATAGAGGGAATTTTACTCAAGTGAATAATTCCATTTAATTGGGAACTCATGTAAAGAAGTTGTTTGGCCCTTCTTTTGCCACTGCAGATTCATTTCTAGACAAGTGTAACACAGTGAAAACATAAGCACAAAACCAAACCAGTAAATCTTGTAATACAACGTAGATTAACTGTTGAATCACTATTGCTAAAATTAGTGGCTTTATGTTAGAAATTTCATATTGCACTGACTGCCATTTATTTCAGCACACACAATTATACAGCTTAAACTGTTCAGCTGTAGCTGCACCTGATTAGCTAAAGCCGTATGAGAAAATATGATGATACAGTTGACTATATTTTAATGCTTTTTGTGAGGTAGTATTGCTAATATTCACTTCATGATCCTGTGGCTGAAAAGGTTTAATGCTTTTTTTCCCCATTTGCATGTACAATCTGTCCTGCTGGCAGACTGCAATCCTGCCTTCTGTGAAACACACACCAGCCCAAAAGGCAGAGTTTACTTCCTGAGGTTTTCAAACTTTTTCAGAGTACATTGTAACAGTCTCACAGATAACCTCACCTCCTGAGGGCACTGTCATAACATCCTCTGGCAACTACTGCAGTGACTTACATGAGAAACAATATTAGGCCTGACCAGCATTGCATATTTTGAAACATGAGGCCAGCACGGAGCAGTGGGAGAAAGCCAGTGGCACACTAAAAATTCGATAATACAAACACAAAGTAAGTTAGAGGACTCCAGAGTGGATCCGCAGCATGATTTGGGTCAGGCCTTTAAATGAAGCCGTCAAGAGCATTTAAACTCCATATTAGATCTGCTCTGCAGTTGTTAATGAGGACATCTAGCAGCCCGTGATCCCCCCAAAAATCTGAATGCAAATACTCTACAGAATCAAAATGGTTAACAGACCATGATTTCAAAACAGTATACAATACTAGAAGATTATAGTAGTAATAATAATAATGTAAATGCTAGCAGGTATTTGCATGGTATTTTGCAAAACATTCACATTCCTGTTTGCATGATCCTTGCAGTATAGTAGTTATAGAAGTATATGTTATATTTCTGTACACAAAAACATAAAGTGCTTATCATAAAACAGTTAAGCCAAAACACCTAATTCTCTTCAGAAAAGTTTGATCTAAATCTCGTGATTTTATTACCACAATACCAAAATGTACATTTTCACCAGAGTTTCAGTCTTTGCTTTGTACAAGGATTTTTCTTTGTTAAGTTTTGAATACCATGTGAAAATGAAGAATATAAATATAGCACTGACTGGACTAATTAATTCCAGATAGTGTAGTAACTTGAGAGTAAGTTAACTAAGAAAAACAGTTTGCTAAATCACATTACTGAATAATTTAAAATTTAATATTTTTGTATAATCATATTTTGTGCCCTTTCGAATTCCTTTGTTATCACAGCTCAAGCTGTAAAATCTTCTGCCTCTTCTACCTCTAATGAACAGTCTCCATTCATATACAGGAAATTTAGAAGTACAGTAAATTGTGTTTTAAGATGACAAAATATCTAAAATCCAAAGGTTTCAAGGACATTATTATTTAGGTAGAATAGGCTCTTATTTAATAACATTGAAGAGTCAAAGCTGAATACAAACCCAATCCTTAAATTCTTTTTTGCGTAGCATTTCTACAAGTGTATTTTGAATAAAAAGCCATATTTTAAATATGCTTTCTTGTCCAGTTTTAACGTGAACAAATACTGAAACACTTAATTAGATGTCATGAGATCATGCTATATTATATAACTACATGCTATAAACATGCATTTTCCCCAAAAGAAATACAACTCGGTCATATAAATAAGAAGAAATACTGCTTACCTTCCTTTTACTTAGAAAATATTCCCTGAAGGCAGAGTAAATCTGGTTATAAAATGAAAAACAAGCCTGAAGTGTACAACTCGCATACAGACAGCAGATACAGTCGTCTCCATGAAGAATGCCTGTTTCTAGCCTTCTGTATATGTTTCTCACTTCTCCACATTGTAGTTATGCTACAAGGACTCAAACTATGCTTAAAATACTATCCTGTATTGCAGCTATAGGCACATATTGCTTAAATGATACTTACTATTCCAGAAGTCATGCATCATCCTACAGGAAAATTTACACCTCCAAAACAGGGATTTGTTACAACCAAGCAGATTGTGGCAAAACACTGCGCCTGGCTTGTCAGAAAAAGTTGTTACTTTCAGTGATCGGCACATATTCACAAAGCACGGTATCTTTACATTTATGTATGTGCATGCGTACCTACATACACACATCTACAGAAGGAGTCGCAGCCTGTCTCTCACAACCACATGCTAATTGCTGAATAGGGGAAAAATCTTGTAACTGTTACACACGATCGTTTTTCTTGACCATGGCTTTTGCATACATTTTTCACGTAGTGCAACCAAGACCAGTGATGCTAGAAAGCATCTATAACTCAGACACGAGTAATTATTCACATAAGGCACCGAACTCGTTTTGGCTTCCTCTGTGAGAGCGCTGCTACTGCAGCAGCAGTGCAGGGTCTCTCTGCTGGTACTCGTTTGCTGCAGCCTTTGTGCATAAGTATACATTATAAACAAATTAGTAACACAATGACATCCAATACCCAGGAACTAAAGAAAATCATGGAGAATCAATCAGATCCTACAGCAGGCATGTAGATTGGCTGTAAAAACATTTAACAGTAGATAGATTTTTCCTGTGCTGTCAAAGTTAAAGGTACCAAAAGGAAGCACACACTAAGGCATTTTTGTTCCACTGTGATATTGATCCAATGCCAAACGTAGTGAAACACAATGGGCACACAGTCAGCCTTGGTAAATTAGGTAAATTAGAGATCATTTGATGGTATTCTATTGTTGCTATTGTAATCACAGTAATTTTCACTGGTAATGGTGCTTCGTGATGAAGTGCGGTTCTCGCAGGATAATTGTGAAAGGTATCGAAAGATTCAGGGTGTAGCATCTGGTTTTAAAAGCTCTTCAGATTCAAATTGGCATTTTACTTTATCTTGAAAATTTATTAGAGATTCAGATCATGCCGGTTTAAATGGAAAGGTGAAAGCAGGGTAATTTCAATCTATGAATTATTCAGATTCAGACTGGTGAAATTGCCATCCATGAACTGATTCTCTGACAGTCTCTTTTGCAGAGCCTCCATTACGCTTGTCATTTTTATTTCTTTATCTACAATCTCTTTCTCAGTTACTGAGCTCGTCCCTTAGGGCTGTGCTTCACAAACCAAGTATTTCAAATTGGCAATAATCTAAATGTGTTGCTGTCTCAAATCGCAGTCTCCACAGGCTGTCTTTTCCAAATCATTAAAAACCACATCCACGATGGTGTCTGTTAGGCTCTTCGATTAGATAAATTAAAGAGAAAAAAAAAACAGCAAAGAGAAGAGACCAGGACGTCATATCGAAGAAGAGTTATGTTCCTGTAACAGTCCAGCAAAGAAAGTGGTGCTTTGTGCTTGTTCCTTTGTTGTCAGTGTAACCCATTCTAGTTGCATAGCATCACGCAGAAAGAAACAACTGTTAAAGCAGGCTGACTTCGTGCCCTGATTTCCAGCAGGAGCAGATAAGGACTGCATTATAGACAGACTAATCCACGCAAATATACACTCAGAGACCAAGCACAATTAATAGCTTCTTACAGGCAAGAAAAACAGAAGTAGTAGTAGTAGTTGTAGTAACTGTAGTTTTAGAAGAAGGAGAAGCGACTGGATAACCGAAAGGGTTTCATTCTCTCAGACTCCAACTGATACAGATTGCAATCCCAGAGACTCTCCACTTGATGGCTGGTTGTGTCATTGCTAGTCGACTGCTGCCCTGTATCCAGAAGGACTGGGACTGATTTAGGTCAGAGAGTCTGGTTTCTTGTTTGAGCTTTGCTTTGACTGATGTAAGAAATTGCGGCAATCTGTATTACCAATCTATATGACCCTGGGACGCTGGCACAGCTTCGGCAGTGGAGTGCCTGCGAAGGCCCCAGTCGGACAAACAGTGACAAGTACCATCTCCTTTGTCCTACTGCTGCAGGTATATCACCGTGGCATGAAAACACCCCTCTTAGTACTCAAAGTGGGAAACCAGGCGTTCTTCCTCGGAGGCAATTTGGGTACAGAGCTCCAAGCAGTCCCTGCTCAGCTGAAAACGCTGCCAGGCTGAAGCCAACACATCCAGGCTGTGTGTCTGTTCCTACGCTAACACCAGGAAAATTTCCCTTGTATGAAAAAGACAAGAATAAAAAAATCTATGCTGCTTTGTGCCTGGTTCTATGCGTCTGCTTTGCCGCACTGCGACTAGAAAACTGCAGCAGTAAGAGCTCTGGCAGTTGCGATAATGTAGAAAGCAGCAGCTCTGTGACACAGCAGTCAGCTGACTCACAGTGTTATCATTCAATGTCCTCTATAGAATAAGGCCAGTTTCTAAGGTAGCACCAGGAGGATGACCTTGCATACAAAAATTGGGCTAGAAGGAGCAGCGAGACACGTGTACACCTGCAAATGATTTTGGGGTGATGTATAGCATTATCGTCAGGAGCCTGCAGGTCTTTAACGGTCTCTTTTCCCTTCCTCCTTTCCTTCTTCTTCACAAAACAGAACTTGTCATTTATTGAGCAGTTTTCCTTCTGTCATGAAATAGTCAATATGGTCATGTACGGCTGATGACAACAGTTACCATTAATAACAGTGGTTAGGTAAACTATGTTAAAAGTATTGCTTGTAAACCACATTTCTAGAAGAAAATCTGGTGGGTTTTGGTTAACTCCCCGACTCCCCGTGACTAAGGACATGCTCCAGGAGAGAGAAAGTAATCAGGTGAACACTCCTGAAAGGCGAGTCCTGATTGGCGAGAGCACGTTTCTGAGTTCTCTCAGAAGGTATCGAACTACCTAGACTGATTTTCACGGCTCTCTGTAGCTCCCAACTAAATTCACTGGGAACATGTGGCTGCTCATGCCTCTAGGAAACAGGAGGGGAGAACTTTAAAGTTACAGCTGACAAATATGGGAACTGATTAAAGTTCGGAGTCAACAGGAGTCAAGTGCCCCACTGCCACCTGGGACTTTGAAAGTCCCCTTGGGACTTTCTTGAAAAACGTCACCATGTGTCTACCTACCTAAATTATACCTAAAGCTAGAGTAGCTCCATCAGAAATTGCTATAAATCAACTTGCCAATCACTTACTGGAAGAATTTATATTATATTGTGTTACCCTTGGCCTAGGACGGATCAGCTTCCCCTCATCTCAGTGGACGTGCTGTACTTGTTCAGGCCAGAACTAAATCGGCTCTCACAGTTACTACTGTAGACTGTGCATTTCAGTGAGACACATTGTAAGTTCATTGTAAAGTACTCAGAAAGTCTTAGCCTGAAATTTAGCAACAGTCACGTAAGCAAGTAAGCATTATACACCAAGTTGATATTCCCTGCAATAACTCTACGTATGCTAAATTACATCAGCATTAAAGTGGACATAATACAGAATTCTGTTATAACACAGCAATTTGCACCAAACCCCAAACAAACTGTAATGAAGCCATAAAAATGGTAAAAGCTGTGCTGTATCTTTAAGGTGACAACACAAAGATTGGAGCACCCTTGCAAAAACTGTATGTCCATCGCTATATTGCTTCATGGGGAGAAATGTCTGTTCTCATGCATAGCCGGTTAATGGATGAGCAATATAGCCCCAGTCCTGTCTCTTCCTTAATCATTTTTTATTAAATGCCCCAAAGGCCACTGTTCCTGCAATCAGCAAAATCAGCACAGTCGTCTAGCGGGGAGATGCCTGCGCCCTCCTCCTCCCCCTTACAACCAACCGACCACACTCCTCAATCACAGGCTGTGCCTCCATGCCTCCACAGACCCATACACTTGATATTCAAGAATATCTTTTCATTTGCTATTCTGGGATCTCTGACAGAAGCTAGGCAGAAGCATGAAGTCCAGGCAAACTCCAGGAAGCCAAGGATGCCAGTTTTCCTGCCTTAAAGGGTTTGCTGGATGACTAGTGTTGTCTTGACTGTGCTAAGGAAGTCTCCTTTTCTGCTGAGCTCCTCTCCATGGCCTCACTTTCTGGCCTCAAGATAAGCTGGATGGCTGTTCCTCCAACAGGGGTCTTTCAAGCAGCAGCTCTTCCTAAGTGAAAGATGGTCTGTAGATGGCAGAAGATGCGTTTCCACCAACCATTACAGCAGTGGGAGGGGAGAGGGCAGGAGGGAGCATTTCTCTCCTCTTCCCCAACCACCAGCTCTGAGGGGCCAGCTACAGCTACAACAGTCACAAACCGAAAGTTTCTCCCAAGTTTTTACCCTGTAATCCCGTTGTCTCTTTGGGGATAGGCAGAGGCATTTTATTCCCCCAGAGCCCCGCAAGGCTGGAGCATACGTCTTGCAACCTTTGCTGAGGAAAGGGTGAGGGCGGCCAGCTGGCTCTGGCAGCGGTGCCCTGGGGGGTCAGTGATGTGTGAAACGCAGGACGGGGCATATCCACTGACAACAGTTCCGGAGCTTTCCTGAAACCCACATTAGGGTTTGGTTCCGAGATCAACTTTGCACTTTAGTTTTCTGGTGTTGATGAAGGCTAATGCAATTTCCTGAAATGTGTGCAGAGCTCCTTTTCTAGTCATTAACACACACACCTCCCCCCATGAACAAGATCCTAATTTGGTTTTCTTAAAGTCTGTTGCAGGAAGTTCAAAGTTGAGTGTTTTGATTAGTTCTTGGCTATGTGTGCATGTGTATGTACTATATTACACTGCATTACGTTATGTTTAGGGTAAGAAATCAACACGTGGACAAATTTGGGAAAAGTGAAATACTGAAAACTTTTACCTCGTTTACCACTTAATAACTCTGGGAACAGAACAGATTATAATTTTGACTCTTTTCTCCCCTTTTCTTTTTTACTGAAATGAAAATTGCATCCAAGCCTGTAAACTGTATGCCAAGTTTTAGCTGAACACAATTAGAAACAGCTTAAATATTAAACTGAAAGCTGAAGGGCCAATGACATTAAAGGGACGTTCTCTCACAGACTCTTAACTGTAGCACTGCTGACAGGATGCTGTATTAGCGCTGAATTTTTAAGGCATCACCAAATATATCCCATGTACTATGTGAAATTACAAACTCAAAACATTTTACAAGTCCTTTGGATGCTGTGTTCCCCCTTCCTAAACACATGCAACACCACGTTCATTCAGCTGATGTTATTTTAAAATCTCAGAGCATCACTGCAAATTATTAAGGCTGTTTCATGCTCTATGCTTTTCTCTGTTTCTTATATTGGTTACAATTTTTAGTCGATGCATATACTTAAATGCTATTTTTTAATCAACTAATCCTCATTTCAAATGGACCTTTTCAGTTTTTTCTTTTTACTTGTCAGATTTTAGTAAATCCAATGGCTTTGATTTTAATGATACTATTGTGTAACCAAGCAACAGCAAATACATTAATCTACAGGTTTTTCCTGTCCATTATTAGTTGACCTAGTTTTTTATTCCTTCCCAATGTACAAACTTTGGGCCTTCAGTATTTAAAATAATATACACGTATTGTGTATGATCTTCCCAACAGCTGGTTCTCTTAAGTAGCATGTTCACCAACACCCCCTGCTCCCTATATCTTCAATAAGCTTCATATAAGTCAAGTCTACTGGGAGAAAAGAAAATCCAAAACTCTTACTTTTTTTCAATAAAATTTGCCAAGGAACTGATTTTTCTAAAAACCTGAAAACACTTTCAGAACTAGTCCCTAAATACACACAGAAAATGGCCTTATCAAGTGGAACTCAAACTTGAGATACAGAATTAAACTTTTATAAGCTGCCCTCAGAAGACAAACAGGGGCTAATTAAAAATATAACTCTTGCCACAGAAGTGAAAGAAAATCCTGTGTATTTCCCAATCCTGCTTCTGCAA